>NC_069502.1:276005544-276063971 GCF_027579735.1 Bombina bombina | reverse complement strand
CCAAAAATAAACCTAATTTTCGTCCCTTTCGCAGAAACGGACCAGCCCCAAGTGCTACGTCCTCTAAGCAGGAGGGTAATACTTCTCAAGCCACTCCAGCCTGGAGACCAATGCAAGGCTGGAACAAAGGAAAGCAGGCCAAGAAACCTGCCACTGCTCCCAAGACAGCATGAGATGCGGGCCCCCGATCCGGGACCGGATTTGGTGGGGGGCAGACTCTCTCTCTTCACTCAGGCTTGGGCAAGAGATGTTCTGGATCCTTGGGCGCTAGAAATAGTCTCCCAAGGTTATCTTCTGGAAGTGATTCATCCTGTTCCATTAAAAGAACGAGGGATGGGGTTCTACTCCAATCTGTTCGTAGTTCCCAAAAAAGAGGGAACGTTCAGACCAATCTTAGATCTCAAGATCCTAAACAAGTTTCTCGAGGTTCCATCGTCCAAAATGGAAACCATTCGAACAATCCTTCCATCCAGGAAGGTCAATTCTTGACCACGGTGGATTTAAAGGATGCGTATTTACATATTCCTGTCCACAAGGAACATCATCGGTTCCTAAGGTTCGCATTCCTGGACAAGCATTACCAGTTCGTGGCGCTTCCTTTCGGATTAGCCACTGCTCCAAGGATTTTCACAAAGGTACTAGGGTCCTTTCTGGCGGTGCTAAGACCAAGGGGCATTGCTGTAGTACCTTACTTGGACGACTTTCTGATTCAGGCGTCGTCCCTTCCTCAAGCAAAGGCTCACACGGACATAGTCCTGGCCTTTCTCAGATCTCACGGATGGAAAGTGAACGTGGAAAAGAGTTCTCTATCTCCGTTGACAAGAGTTCCCTTCTTGGGAACAATAATAGACTCCTTAGAAATGAGGATTTCTTCTGTTAAGTGTGATCAGTCCACGGGTCATCATTACTTCTGGGATATTACTCCTCCCCAACAGGAAGTGCAAGAGGACTCACCCAGCAGAGCTGTACATAGCTCCTCCCCTCTACGTCACTCCCAGTCATTCTCTTGCACCCAACGACTAGATAGGATGTGTGAGAGGACTATGGTGATTATACTTAGTTTTATATCTTCAATCAAAAGTTTGTTATTTTAAAATAGCACCGGAGTGTGTTATTACCTCTCTGGCAGAGTTTGAAGAAGAATCTACCAGAGTTTTGCTATGATTTTAGCCGGAGTAGTTAAGATCATATTGCTGTTCTCGGCCATCTGAGGAGTGAGGTAAACTTCAGATCAGGGGACAGCGGGCAGATGAATCTGCATAGAGGTATGTAGCAGTTTTTATTTTCTGACAATGGAATTGATGAGAAAATCCTGCCATACCGATATAATGTCATGTATGTATACTTTACACTTCAGTATTCTGGGGAATGGTACTTCACTAGAATTACACTGTAAGAAATACATAAAGCTGTTTAATAACTAGAGATTATGTTTAACGTTTTTGCTGGAATGTAAAATCGTTTTCATTTGCTGAGGTACTGTGTGAATAAATGTTTGGGCACTATTTTTCCACTTGGCAGTTGCTTAATCTGTTTTTCTGACAGTTTCTGTTCTCCCTCACTGCTGTGTGTGAGGGGGAGGGGCCGTTTTTTGGCGCTTTTTCTATGCATCAAATATTTCAGTCAGCAACTCATTGTATTCCCTGCATGATCCGGTTCATCTCTACAGAGCTCAGGGGTCTTCAAAACTTATTTTGAGGGAGGTAATTTCTCTCAGCAGAGCTGTGAGAATTATAGTTTGACTGAGATAAAAAACGTTTATTCTGTAATTTGTTTCCTGCTTTCAGAATTTGTTATCTTTGCTAATGGGATTAAACCTTTGCTAAAGTTGTGTTGTTTACAAGGATTGAGGCTATAACTGTTTCAATTTATTAATTTTCAACTGTCATAGATCTTCTGTGCTTCTTAAAGGCACAGTACATTTTAATATTATTCTAATTGAATTGTATTTCCAAGTTGCAAGTTTATTTGCTAGTGTGTTAAACATGTCTGATTCAGAGGATGATACCTGTGTCATTTGTTGCAATGCCAAAGTGGAGCCCAATAGAAATTTATGTACTAACTGTATTGATGCTACTTTAAATAAAAGTCAATCTGTACAAATTGAACAAATTTCACCAAACAACGAGGGGAGAGTTATGCCGACTAACTCGCCTCACGTGTCAGTACCTACATCTCCCGCTCAGAGGGAGGTGCGTGATATTGTAGCGCCGAGTACATCTGGGCGGCCATTACAAATCACATTACAGGATATGGCTACTGTTATGACTGAGGTTTTGGCTAAATTACCAGAACTAAGAGGTAAGCGTGATCACTCTGGGGTGAGAACAGAGTGCGCTGATAATATTAGGGCCATGTCAGACACTGCGTCACAGGTGGCAGAACATGAGGACGGAGAACTTCATTCTGTGGGTGACGGTTCTGATCCAAACAGACTGGATTCAGATATTTCAAATTTTAAATTTAAACTGGAAAACCTCCGTGTATTACTAGGGGAGGTGTTAGCGGCTCTGAATGATTGTAACACAGTTGCAATACCAGAGAAAATGTGTAGGTTGGATAAATATTTTGCGGTACCGACGAGTACTGAGGTTTTTCCTATACCTAAGAGACTTACTGAAATTGTTACTAAGGAGTGGGATAGACCCGGTGTGCCGTTCTCACCCCCTCCGATATTTAGAAATATGTTTCCAATAGACGCCACCACAAGGGACTTATGGCAAACGGTCCCTAAGGTGGAGGGAGCAGTTTCTACCTTAGCTAAGCGTACCACTATCCCGGTGGAGGATAGCTGTGCTTTTTCAGATCCAATGGATAAAAAGTTAGAGGGTTACCTTAAGAAAATGTTTGTTCAACAAGGTTTTATATTGCAACCCCTTGCATGCATTGCGCCGATCACGGCTGCAGCGGCATTCTGGATTGAGTCTCTGGAAGAGAACATTGGTTCAGCTACTCTGGACGACATTACGGACAGGCTTAGAGTCCTTAAACTAGCTAATTCATTCATTTCGGAGGCCGTAGTACATCTTACTAAACTTACGGCGAAGAATTCAGGATTCGCCATTCAGGCACGCAGGGCGCTGTGGCTAAAATCCTGGTCAGCTGATGTTACTTCTAAGTCTAAATTGCTTAATATACCTTTCAAAGGGCAGACCTTATTCGGGCCCGGGTTGAAAGAGATTATCGCTGACATTACAGGAGGTAAAGGCCATGCCCTGCCTCAGGACAAAGCCAAAGCCAAGACTAGACAGTCTAATTTTCGTTCCTTTCGTAATTTCAAAGCAGGAGCAGCATCAACTTCCTCTGCACCAAAACAGGAAGGAGCTGTTGCTCGCTACAGACAAGGCTGGAAACCTAACCAGTCCTGGAACAAGGGCAAGCAGACTAGGAAACCTGCTGCTGCCCCTAAAACAGCATGAATTGAGGGCCCCCGATCCGGGATCGGATCTAGTGGGGGGCAGACTTTCTCTCTTCGCCCAGGCTTGGGCAAGAGATGTTCAGGATCCCTGGGCGCTAGAGATAATATCTCAGGGATACCTTCTGGACTTCAAATACTCTCCTCCAAGAGAGAGATTTCATCTGTCAAGATTGTCAACAATCCAGACAAAGAAAGAGGCGTTTCTACGCTGCGTACAAGAGCTCTTGTTAATGGGAGTAATCCATCCAAATCTGTTTGTGGTTCCCAAAAAAGAGGGAACTTTCAGACCAATCCTGGACTTAAAGATCCTAAACAAATTCCTAAGAGTTCCATCGTTCAAGATGGAGACTATTCGGACAATTTTACCTATGATCCAAGAGGGTCAATACATGACCACTGTAGATTTAAAAGATGCTTACCTTCACATACCGATTCACAAAGATCATTATCGGTACCTAAGGTTTGCCTTCCTAGACAGGCATTACCAGTTTGTGGCTCTTCCATTCGGATTGGCTACAGCTCCAAGAATCTTCACAAAGGTTCTGGGTGCTCTTCTGGCGGTACTAAGACCGCGGGGAATCTCGGTAGCTCCATACCTAGACGACATTCTGATACAAGCTTCAAGCTTTCAAACTGCCAAGTCTCATACAGAGTTAGTGCTGGCATTTCTAAGGTCACATGGATGGAAGGTGAACGAAAAGAAAAGTTCACTCGTTCCACTCACAAGAGTTCCCTTCCTGGGGACTCTTATAGATTCTGTAGAAATGAAGATTTACCTGACAGAGGACAGGCTAACAAGACTTCAAAGTGCTTGCCGCACCCTTCATTTCATTCAACACCCGTCAGTGGCTCAATGCATGGAGGTAATCGGCTTAATGGTAGCGGCAATGGACATAGTACCCTTTGCACGCTTACACCTCAGACCACTGCAACTGTGCATGCTAAGTCAGTGGAATGGGGATTACTCAGACTTATCCCCTTCTCTGAATCTGGATCAAGAGACCAGAAATTCTCTTCTATGGTGGCTTTCTCGACCACATCTGTCCAGGGGGATGCCATTCAGCAGACCAGACTGGACAATTGTAACAACAGACGCCAGCCTTCTAGGTTGGGGTGCCGTCTGGAATTCTCTGAAGGCTCAGGGACAATGGAGTCAGGAGGAGAGTCTCCTGCCAATAAACATTCTGGAATTGAGAGCAGTTCTCAATGCCCTCCTGGCTTGGCCCCAGTTGACAACTCGGGGGTTCATCAGGTTTCAGTCGGACAACATCACGACTGTAGCTTACATCAACCATCAGGGAGGGACAAGAAGCTCCCTAGCTATGATGGAAGTATCAAAGATAATTTGCTGGGCAGAGTCTCACTCTTGCCACCTGTCAGCAATCCACATCCCGGGAGTGGAGAACTGGGAGGCGGATTTCTTAAGTCGTCAGACTTTTCATCCGGGGGAGTGGGAACTTCATCCGGAGGTCTTTGCCCAAATACTTCGACGTTGGGGCAAACCAGAGATAGATCTCATGGCGTCTCGACAGAACGCCAAGCTTCCTCGTTACGGGTCCAGATCCAGGGATCCAGGAGCAGTCCTGATAGATGCTCTGACAGCACCTTGGGACTTCAGGATGGCTTACGTGTTTCCACCCTTCCCGTTGCTTCCTCGATTGATTGCCAGAATCAAACAAGAGAGAGCATCAGTGATTCTAATAGCACCTGCGTGGCCACGCAGGACTTGGTATGCAGACCTGGTGGACATGTCATCCTGTCCACCTTGGTCTCTACCTCTGAAACAGGACCTTCTGATACAGGGTCCCTTCAAACATCAAAATCTAACTTCTCTGAAGCTGACTGCTTGGAAATTGAACGCTTGATTTTATCAAGACGTGGATTTTCTGAGTCAGTTATTGATACCTTAATACAGGCTAGGAAACCTGTTACCAGAAAGATTTACCATAAGATATGGCGTAAATACCTATATTGGTGTGAATCCAAAGGTTACTCTTGGAGTAAGGTTAGGATTCCTAGGATATTGTCTTTTCTACAAGAAGGTTTAGAAAAGGGTTTATCTGCTAGTTCATTAAAGGGACAGATCTCAGCTCTGTCCATTCTGTTACACAAACGTCTGTCAGAAGTTCCTGACGTCCAGGCTTTTTGTCAGGCTTTGGCCAGAATTAAGCCTGTGTTTAAAACTGTTGCTCCACCATGGAGTTTAAACCTTGTTCTTAATGTTTTACAGGGCGTTCCGTTTGAACCCCTTCATTCCATTGATATAAAGTTGTTATCTTGGAAAGTTCTATTTTTAATGGCTATTTCCTCGGCTCGAAGAGTCTCTGAATTATCAGCCTTACATTGTGATTCTCCTTATTTGATTTTTCATTCGGATAAGGTAGTCCTGCGTACTAAACCTGGGTTCTTACCTAAGGTAGTTACTAACAGGAATATCAATCAAGAGATTGTTGTTCCTTCTTTATGCCCAAATCCTTCTTCAAAGAAGGAACGTCTACTGCACAACCTGGATGTAGTCCGTGCTCTAAAATTTTACTTACAGGCAACTAAGGAATTTCGACAAACGTCTTCTCTGTTTGTCATTTACTCTGGGCAGAGGAGAGGTCAAAAAGCTTCCGCTACCTCTCTTTCTTTTTGGCTTCGTAGCATAATTCGTTTAGCTTATGAGACTGCTGGACAGCAGCCTCCTGAAAGAATTACAGCTCATTCTACTAGAGCTGTGGCTTCCACTTGGGCCTTCAAGAATGAGGCCTCTGTTGAACAGATTTGCAAGGCTGCAACTTGGTCTTCGCTTCATACTTTTTCCAAATTTTACAAATTTGACACTTTTGCTTCATCGGAGGCTATTTTTGGGAGAAAGGTTCTTCAGGCAGTGGTTCCTTCTGTATAAAGAGCCTGCCTATCCCTCCCGTCATCCGTGTACTTTTGCTTTGGTATTGGTATCCCAGAAGTAATGATGACCCGTGGACTGATCACACTTAACAGAAGAAAACATAATTTATGCTTACCTGATAAATTCCTTTCTTCTGTAGTGTGATCAGTCCACGGCCCGCCCTGTTTTTAAGGCAGGTAAATATTTTTTAATTTATACTCCAGTCACCACTTCACCCTTGGCTTTTCCTTTCTCGTTGGTCCTTGGTCGAATGACTGGGAGTGACGTAGAGGGGAGGAGCTATGTACAGCTCTGCTGGGTGAGTCCTCTTGCACTTCCTGTTGGGGAGGAGTAATATCCCAGAAGTAATGATGACCCGTGGACTGATCACACTACAGAAGAAAGGAATTTATCAGGTAAGCATAAATTATGTTTTTTCTGACAGAGACCAGAAAAACAAAACTTCTAAACTCTTGTCGGATACTTCATTCCGTTCCTCTTCCTTCCATAGCGCAGTGCATGGAAGTGATAGGTTTGATGGTAGCGGCAATGGACATAGTTCCTTTTGCGCGCATTCATCTAAGACCATTACAACTGTGTGTGTTCAGTCAGTGGAATGGGGACTATACAGACTTGTCTCCGAAGATACAAGTAAATCAGAGGACCAGAGACTCACTCCGTTGGTGGCTGTCCCTGGACAACCTGTCACAAGGGGTGACCTCCCGCAGACCAGAGTGGTCATTGTCACGACCGACGCCAGTCTAATGGGCTGGGGCGCGGTCTGGGGATCCCTGAAAGCTCAGGGTCTTTGGTCTCGGGAAGAATCTCTTCTACCGATAAGTATTCTGGAACTGAGAGCGATATTCAATGCTCTCAAGGCTTGGCCTCAGCTAGCGAGGGCCAAGTTCATACGGTTTCAATCAGACAACATGACGACTGTTGCGTACATCAACCATCAGGGGGGAACAAGGAGTTCCCTGGCGATGGAAGAAGTGACCAAAATCATTCAATGGGCGGAGACTCGCTCCTGCCACCTGTCTGCAATCCACATCCCAGGAGTGGAAAATTGGGAAGCGGATTTTCTGAGTTGTCAGACATTGCATCCGGGGGAGTGGGAACTCCATCCGGAACTCTTTGCCCAAATCACTCAACTGTGGGGCATTCCAGACATGGATCTGATGGCCTCTCGTCAGAACTTCAAGGTTCCTTGCTACGGGTCCAGATCCAGGGATCCCAAGGCGACTCTAGTAGATGCACTAGTAGCACCTTGGACCTTCAAACTAGCTTATGTATTCCCGCCGTTTCCTCTCATCCCCAGGCTGGTAGCCAGGATCAATCAGGAGAGGGCGTCGGTGATCTTGATAGCTCCTGCGTGGCCACGCAGGACTTGGTATGCAGATCTGGTGAATATGTCATCGGCTCCACCATGGAAGCTACCTTTGAGACGAGACCTTCTTGTTCAAGGTCCGTTCGAACATCCGAATCTGGTCTCACTCCAGCTGACTGCTTGGAGATTGAACGCTTGATCTTATCAAAGCGAGGGTTCTCAGATTCTGTTATTGATACTCTTGTTCAGGCCAGAAAGCCTGTAACTAGAAAAATTTACCACAAAATTTGGAAAAAATATATCTGTTGGTGTGAATCTAAAGGATTCCCTTGGGACAAGGTTAAGATTCCTAAGATTCTATCCTTCCTTCGAAAAGGATTATCTGCAAGTTCCTTGATGGGACAGATTTCTGCCTTGTCTGTGTTACTTCACAAAAAGCTGGCAGCTGTGCCAGATGTTCAAGCCTTTGTTCAGGCTCTGGTTAGAATCAAGCCTGTTTACAAACCTTTGACTCCTCCTTGGAGTCTCAACTTAGTTCTTTCAGTTCTTCAGGGGGTTCCGTTTGAACCCTTACATTCCGTTGATATTAAGTTATTATCTTGGAAAGTTTTGTTTTTGGTTGCAATTTCTTCTGCTAGAAGAGTTTCAGAATTATCTGCTCTGCAGTGTTCTCCTCCTTATCTGGTGTTCCATGCAGATAAGGTGGTTTTACGTACCAAAAGTTGTTTCTAACAAAAACATTAACCAGGAGATAGTCGTGCCTTCTCTGTGTCCGAAACCAGTTTCGAAGAAGGAACGTTTGTTGCACAATTTGGATGTTGTTCGCGCTCTAAAATTCTATTTAGATGCTACAAAGGATTTTAGACAAACATCTTCCTTGTTTGTTGTTTATTCTGGTAAAAGGAGAGGTCAAAAAGCAACTTCTACCTCTCTCTCCTTTTGGATTAAAAGCATCATCAGATTGGCTTACGAGACTGCCGGACGGCAGCCTCCTGAAAGGATCACAGCTCCTTCCACTAGGGCTGTGGCTTCCACATGGGCCTTCAAGAACGAGGCTTCTGTTGATCAGATATGTAGGGCAGCGACTTGGTCTTCACTGCACACTTTTACCAAATTTTACAAGTTTGATACTTTTGCTTCTTCTGAGGCTATTTTTGGGAGAAAGGTTTTGCAAGCCGTGGTGCCTTCCATTTAGGTGACCTGATTTGCTCCCTCCCTTCATCCGTGTCCTAAAGCTTTGGTATTGGTTCCCACAAGTAAGGATGACGCCGTGGACCGGACACACCTATGTTGGAGAAAACAGAATTTATGTTTACCTGATAAATTACTTTCTCCAACGGTGTGTCCGGTCCACGGCCCGCCCTGGTTTTTTAATCAGGTCTGATAATTTATTTTCTTTAACTACAGTCACCACGGTATCATATGGTTTCTCCTATGCAAATATTCCTCCTTAACGTCGGTCGAATGACTGGGGTAGGCGGAGCCTAGGAGGGATCATGTGACCAGCTTTGCTGGGCTCTTTGCCATTTCCTGTTGGGGAAGAGAATATCCCACAAGTAAGGATGACGCCGTGGACCGGACACACCGTTGGAGAAAGTAATTTATCAGGTAAACATAAATTCTGTTTTATTTTAAAACTTTCAGTCTCCACTGCACCCTATGGTTTTTTCTTTTTCTTCCTAGCCTTCGGTCGAATGACTGGGGGGTGGAGCTAAGGGGGGAGCTATATAGGCAGCTCTGCTGTGGGTGTTCTCTATGCCACTTCCTGTAGGGGTGGAGAATATCCCACAAGTAAGGATGAATCCGTGGACTCGATACATCACAAGAGAAATAAATTTATCAGGTAAGCATGAATTATGTTTTTTTTAGTAGACAACCCAAAGTATTGATCTAGACCCATTTTGGTATATTTCATGCCACCATTTCACTGCCAAATGCAATCAAATAAAAAAATCACTAACTTTTCCACTAACTTTTTCATAAACTTTAGGTTTCTCACTGAAATTATTTACAAACAGCTTGTGCAATTATGGCACAAATGGTTGTAAATGCTTCTCTGGGATCCCCTTTCTTGAGAAATAGCAGACATATATGGATTTGGCGTTGCTTTTTGGTAATTAGAAGGTGTATTATGTCTAGCAGTGAAGGGGTTAATTAGGTAGCTTGTAGGGGTAATTTTAACTTTAGTGTAGTAGACAACCCAAAGTATTGATCTAGGCCCATTTTGGTATATTTTATGCCACCATTTCACCGCCAAATGCGATCAAATAAAAAAAAAAAAGCTAACTTTTTCACTAACTTTAGGTTTCTCACTGAAATTATTTACAATTAGCTTGTGCAATTATGGCACAAATGGTTGTAAATGCTTCTCTGGGATCCCCTTTGTTCAGAAATAGCAGACATATACGGCTTTTAAATAGCTTTTTGATAATTAGAAGGCAGCTAAATGTCCCTGCGCACCACTCTTTGTATTATGCCCAGCAGTTAAGGGGTTAATTAGGTAGCTTGTAGGGTTAACCTTAGCTTTAGTGTAGAGATCAGTCATTCCCCCCTGATTCCTCCCTGACCCCTCACAAACAGCTCTATTCCCTCCCCCATCCCAAAATTGTCTGCCAGTACTAAAATAAAAGCTGAAATTCATAGTTTCTGCAGTGTAGGTTCCCCCCCTAACCCCCCAACCTACACTATTCCCCCCCCCCCCAAACAGCTCTCTTTACCTCCCCCCTCTTCCGATTTGTGGCCATTTTAGGTACTGGCAGCTGCCTGCCAGTACCCAATTTCTTAAAAAAAATGTGCTTTTTTAATTTTGTTTTCATTTAACCCCCTTTTTCTGTAGTGTAGCTGCCCCCCCTCAATATAGTACCTCCTACCCCTCCCAGATCCCCTTTACAAAGAAATATTTTACCTCTCCCTCTCCCATAAATAAGAGTGATTGTGCACGCCCCTCGTGCACACGCATGCGCGCCTCGTGCACGCGCGCACACTCACGCCCACCTTGCCGGAACTAGTCCAGCGATGGGCCTCCCACCTACCTGCAGCTGCTCCCACCCACCAATGATCGGCACCATCGCTGGCCGATGCAGAGAGGGCCACAGAGTGGCCCTCTCTGCATCGGTGTGCCAAAATAAATATTGCAGTGATGCTTCAATATCGAGGCATCACAGCAATACTTTGAAAGCAGCTGGAAGCGATCAGGATCGCTTCCAGCTGCTTTAAACCCCTAACGACGTACAGGGTACGTCGCTGGTCTTTAAAGACCAGTTTGTGTATGACCGTACCCTGTACGACGTGTGTCATTAAGGGGTTAATTGTAACTTAGTTTTTTTGATTTTATGTCATTGGGGTTAATTTAGGGTTTTTTAGGTTAGGGGGCTTAGCAGTTAAATTAGTTATTTGTGTTGTGGGGGTTTGGCGGTTTAGGAGTTAATAGGTTATTAGGTTTATTGCGATGTAGGGGGCCGACTATCTCTGTTCGCATAGGCTCGGATAAGAGACGTCCAGGATCTTTGGGTTCTGGAGGTCTATCACCCAGGCTTACAGGATAGGGTTCAGGAGTCTTCCGCCCAGTGGCAGATTCCTCCTATTAAACCTTTCCTCAAGACCAGAGAAGAGAGATTCCTTTCTAGAGTGCATGAGGGATCTTTTATCTCTGAGTAATTGTTCCAGTACCTCTAGCAGAAAGGGGGCTAGGGTTCTATTCAAACTTTCTCGTGGTCCCAAAGGAGGAGTGCAAGTTTTTCCCAATTCTGGACCTAAAGTGCCTAAACAAGTTTCTGTCCATTCCATCGTTCAAAATGGAGACGATCAGATCGATCCTGCCACAGTTCGAGGGGCAATTTATGACGACAATAGTCTTGAAGGACGCCTACCTTCATGTGCCAAACCACAAGGCCCACGTCGGGTTCCTAAGATTCGCATTTCTGGATCAACAATTCCAGTTTGTGGTCCTACTGTTCAGTCTGGCGACTGCCCCAAGAATCTCTACGAAAGTTCTGGGGGTGCTGCTCGCGTTAGCGAGAGCCAGAGATATTGCCATAGCTCCTTATCTGGACAATATTCTAGTCCAGGCTCCGTCCTGCAATCTGACGGAGGACCATTCAAATGCTCTTCTCCTTCGATTCCATGGATGGAAGATAAACGAATGAAAGAGTTCTCCGTTTCCCAGCAACAGGGTGGAGTTCGTGGGTATGATAATAGATTCCATATCTATGAAGATATTCTTGACAGATCAGAGACTTTCCAAGATTGTGTCCAGCTGTCTTGCCCTTCAGTCCTCCTTAAGGCCATCTGTTGCCAGGTGTATGGATTTGATTGGGCTCATAGTATCCAGCATAGATGTCATTCCATTCGCCAGGTTTCTTCTAAGATCTCTGCAGTTTTGCATGTTGAGGCAATGAAACGGCGATCTCTCAGATCTATCCCAGCAGATCTCTCTGGACAATCGAGCGAGGGAATCCCTCTCTTGGTGGGTCCGTCCGGGACAGTTGTCCCAGGGGACATCTTTCTTGAGACCATTTTGGGAGATTGTGACCACGGACGCAAGTCTATCAGGATGGGGAGCTGTTTGGGGTGCCAGAAGGGCACAGGACGAGAGGAGTCGACTCTACCAATAAATATTCTGGAACCTCGAGCAATATTCAACTCTCTGAGGGCTTGGCCCTACCTGTGGTGGTCCCGATTCATCAGATTCCAGTCGGACAACATTACCTCGGTGGCTTACATAAACCATCAGGGGGGAACGAAAAGCTCCCTAGCCATGAGGAAAGTATCTCGGATTCTGGTATGGGCAGATACCCACAATTGTTCGCTCTCAGCAATCCACATTCCGGGTGTGGACAACTGGGAAGAGTATTTTCTCAGCAGACAGTAGTTTTTTTCCGGGGGAATGGTCTCTCCATCCCGAGGTGTTTGCGGAGATCTGCAACAAATGGGAGACGCCAGAGATGGACCACATGGCGTCCAGACTCATCTTCAAGCTACCCAGATACGGGTCGCAGTCCATCGACCCACAGGCAGAGCTGATAGATGCCTTAACAGTGCCTTGAGAGTTCAACCAAATTTACATATTTCCACCGTTGCCATTTCTTCCTCGAGTGGTGGCCCGCATCAAACAGGAGCAAGCTTAGACCATTCTGATTGCTCCGTTGTGGTCATGGAAGGTGTAGTTTGCGAATCTGGTGAGGATGTCATCGTCTCCTCCATGGAGGTTACCTTGGCGCAAAGATCTGCTGGTTCAGGGTCCCTTCCTGCACCAAAATGTTGATTCTCTGAGGCTGACTGCATGGAAATAGAACTCCTAGTTTTGGCTAAGAGGTTTTTCTGAGAGAGTAATTGATACTCTCATCCAGGCCAGGAAGTCGGTCACTCGTTCATCTATCATAATGTGTGGATGATCTACTTATCCTGGTGCGAGGAACGTGGATATTCCTTGCACAAGGTTAGGGTATCCAGGATTCAGGGTCTTGCCGCCAGTTCCTTAAGGGGACATATTTCAGCGTTGACGGTGCTGTTACACAAGAAGCTAGCGGAGAATCCTGATATTCAGTCCTTTGTTCAGGCTCTGTCTAGGATCAGACCTGTCATTAGAAATTCTGCTCCGCCTTGGAGTTTAAACTTGGTTCTTAAGGTTTTGCAGAGGGCTTCGTTTGAGCCTATGCATGCGCTTGACATTAAGATTCTTTCCTGGAAGGTTCTATTTCTTCTGGCTATTGCATCGGCTCGCAGGGTCTCTGAGTTAGTGGCCTTGCAATCTAAACCCCCTTGCCTGGTTTTTCACGCTGATAAAGCTGTGCTTTGCACTAGGTTGGGATTTCTTCCCCAAGTGGTGTCGGATGGTAACATCAATCAGGAGATCGTAGTTCCTTCCTTGTGTCTTAACCCTTCTTTGTCTAAGAAAAGGTTACTGCATAACTTGGATGTGGTTGAGCTTTGAAGTTTTATCTTCAGGCCACAAAAGATTTCAGACAGACTGTGGTGTATTCAGGGAAGCGTAGAGGGCAAATGGCCTCTTCCACTTCTCTGTCTTTTTGGTTGAGGAGCGTTATCCGTTTGGCCTATGAGACAGCAAGACATAAGCCTCCTCAGAGGATTACGTCTCCTCAACTAGAGCTGTGGCCTTTTTTTGGGCCTTTAAGAACAAGCCCTCTGTGGTGCAGATTTGTAAGGCGGCTACTTGGTGGTCCTTACATGCTTTTACAAAGTTTTACAAATTTGATGTCTGTTTCGGCGGAAGCTGTGTTTGGGAGAAAGATTTTGCAGGCTGTGTTGCCCTCAGTATAGGGTCTGCCTCCTTTTTGCCTCCTTTTCTGCCTCCTTTTTACCCATTTACCCACAAGTAATGAATGAAGCGGTGGACTCTCCTCCCATTAAGATGGAAAACGTAAATTATGCTTATCTGATAATTTAATTTCCATCTGTGGGAAGAGAGTCCACTGCTCCCGCCTATTTGCTCTGGTGTGCGGATCTAAATTTAATGTTATTCTTCTGGCACCATTTATACCCTGATATTTCTCCTACTGTTCCTTGTTTTGTTGGCAGAATGACTGGGGGATGAGGGGAGTGGGGGAGGTATTTAAAGGGACATTAAACCCCCCCAAAAATTTTCATGATTCAGATAGAAAATACAATTTTAAACAACATTCCAATTTAGTTCTATTCTTTAATTTGCTTCATTCTTTAGATATCTTTTGTTAAATAAATAACAGTGCGCATGGGTAAACCAATCACGAGGCGTCTTTGTGCAGCCACCAATCAGAAGCTACTGAGCCTATCTAGATATGCTTTTCATGAAATAATATCAAGATAATGAAGCAAATTAGATAAGAGAAGTAAATTTGAAAGTTGTTTAAAATGGTATTCTCCATCTGAATCATGAAAGAAAAAATGTGGGTTTAATGTCCCTTTAAGCCTTTGGCTGGGGTGTCTTTGCCTCCTCCTAGTGGCCAGGTTCTTAACCACTAGTAATGAATGATGCAGTGGACTCTCCTCCCACAGATGGAAATTAAATTATCAGGTAAGCATAATTAATGTTTATATCACCTGCAGGTGTGGATTGTGATTTAGGACTTTAGTGGTGGCAATATTCCCCATTAGTCATACACGTTCCCCCTTGTATTGCGCTATTATATGTTTTAATATGTACTATTGGAGACGTCTGATTTAGTTTTTATTTAGTTAATAAACCATTATTTAATGTTTGTTGCTTTTAGCATTTTATTGCAGCATTTAGCACCTTTATATTGTCTTTTAAGCCTGTTTTTTAGCTTCTTTTATATTTAGCCTTTGAGCGCTCCCATACATGTATATATTCCCTTTGTCAAACTAGCATACTGACCTTGTCTAGCCACAATAAGTGATGGGTGGAGTTTTCGCTGTTGAAAAACAATTGCAGCAAACAAGGCTTTTTTTTTTTTTTAGCTGTTTAACCTTCTTGCTTTAAGCACATATGTATAGGTATCATTTTCTTATTGCATCTTTGTCTCAAATGTGATTCAGCTTTAGCAGCTGTATAGGTAACATTTCTATATTTTATTTTTTTCATAGGTGCGTGAAGACGTTTTAAACTCTCTAAATAATAACTTCTTGCAAACGCTTAATCAAGCTTGGAATGACCATCAGACTGCTATGGTAATGATTAGAGATATTCTTATGTACATGGTGAGTAATTACAATGTTTTTTTCTTAGCTAAATGCACTGAATATTTTTTGTGGAATTTGTAAGATTTTCTGGAAAGTGTAATAAAGAAATTATACTCTAAATTCTGTTGCTTATTCTCTTTAATTTTGTTCTACTATTAATTTTTCAAGTGCAGTCTTTTTTCACATCGGTACACCATAATTTTATACATTATCAATGCAGCTGCCTTGTGAAAAATTAGATGTGTAGCAATAAAGTTCGTGGGGTATAAAGGTTGTTCTAAATTTAGAGTGGAAGAAGGTAAATCAGGTTCCTTTAAAATTTAGAATACCATTTATTTCCTTCCTAAGATAGGGAGAGTCCACGACTTCATTCCTTACTGTTGGGAAAAAAACACCTGGCCACCAGGAGGAGGCAAAGATATCCCAGCCAAAAGCTTAAATATCGCTCCCACTTCCTCATTACCCCAGTCATTCTTTGCCTTTCATCATGTTAGTAGGTGGCAGAGATGTGTCAGTAGATTCAGAGTGTCCGTAAAAGGGTATCTGCCTTTCGAGATAGGTCTGGAGATGCAGGGAAAGTTTTTTTCTGCGAAACCATCCAGACTACTGCTAACGTCTCCTAAGCAATCAGTGTTGACGAGTTTAACTTCCTGCTTTCTTTCACTCAAGTCCATGTCAGGAGTGCTACTATAAGACTCACACTTGAGAGGATGTGTTCTGTTCCACAGCATGGATCCCGGAGGTAAGATTGTTTCAATTTTTACATATAAAATGCTATAACAGGGTCACAGTGTGGCTCCTTTATACCTTGATAGGATCCAGGGTTAATATCCTCTGAAGGGGGTTTATTGAACAGTTGGGGTTAATTAATCAGTGTATTCTTTACATGCTGCTTTGTGCGTCCCCCCCCCCCCCCCCCCCCCCGGGCTTATGGACTGTTTTTGGTTGGAACAAACAGGTTTCACTTTCTTTTTTGAAAGTGTTGCACAGCTCCTATTACTTGCTGTACTTAATAACAGGGGAATAACAGGGGAAGTACTGTCTTGCACTCCATGTGACTGGGTGTGGTCTGTGTTCATTTCCTCCATTCTGGCTGAGACTTGAACCTGAGGGAGAGCGTTTCCTCTGTTAACTGTCTGGGTCTAGGAGGTGGTGAGTGCCCCAGCCATTGGGAGTATAAAGGTGCAGTTTTCTATAATAAAAAAACGTTTTTATTTGTGTCCTTCTGTGGGTATAACCTGAGATATGGAGGACTCTGACATGTTAGAAGGTCTCCTTCTATACTAAATCATACCTGTTTATATTGTGAGGAGGCTGTGGTTTTCCTGCCCACTCAATTATGTTCCACGTGCCTTAACACAGTTATAAAATCTAAGAAGGTAGACAAGCATGCTAAAGCTCTTAGTCCTTCTGAGCCTTCTACCTCTCAGGACTCGGCGTCCCGTGAGTTTACTACCCTTGCTACATTATCCACTCCACATGCAATTCCCCGTAGCACATCTAATCCTCCATCCGGAGGGGACCCTTTTCCTGCAGACTTTGCCGTGCAGTTACAAATGCCGCTCTAACAAACGCAAGAGAAAGGTTAAACGCAGCTCTCCTGACCTGGAGTCATCTAAATTTCTTTCATGTAAGTGGCAAGAGTCCATGAGTTAGTGATGTATGGGATATACATTCCTACCTGGAGGGGGCAATGTTTCCCAAACCTTAAAATGCCTATAAATACACTTCCCACCTCACTCATACTTCAGTTTTGCGAACTTTGCCTTCGTTGGAGGTTGGTGAAGCAAGTTGTGCTTGATTTCTTCTGTGAAAGGCGCTTCTAAGCATTTTGGAGCCCTGTTCCTCTCACTGTACAGTGTTTGTCTGAGGGATGTGAAGGGAGTATTTGCCTAATGATGCCATGTTTTCACCTATGGGAAATCTATTCTAAGGCTCTCTGTAAATTCGGTCGGGGTGATTCATCTGCCACCTCCCTTTACAGATCGACATTATACTCCTCTACCATTAACTCTGCTGATATGTTTCATTACTGGTTTGGCTGTCTGCTACATGTGGATGGGTGTCTTCAGGTAAGTATATATCTTTTAAGACAAGACACTCTCAGCTATGTTTGGCACTTTATATTTTTTAAGTTATAAATATATATTGCATATATTTGCCATGAGTCAGGTCTACGTTCATTTCCCTTTGCAGTCTGACAGTTTCAGCATGGAAAATAATGTTTGGAAGAAATTTAATATATTTTTTTTTACTTACCTGAGGTTTCGGCTAGTTCTAACTTTTGTCTTTTTTTTCAAATTTTCTCGAGCAAATTAGACTCTCAATGGCGCAAAATACTTCTATTTTCTATTTCTGGCGTCTTTGTTGTCACAAATTTTTTTTGCCGCAAAGTCGCGCCTCTTATGACGTGAATTGCCATTTCCTGTTAACCTTGGCGCCAAAAGTTTTTTTTTCTCAGCATTTGCGTCATCTTTGTTGGCGTCATTTTTGGCACCAAAAATTGTTTCTCCAACATAGGTGTGTCCGGTCCACGGCGTCATCCTTACTTGTGGGATATTCTCTTCCCCAACAGGAAATGGCAAAGAGCCCAGCAAAGCTGGTCACATGATCCCTCCTAGGCTCCGCCTACCCCAGTCATTCTCTTTGCCGTTGTACAGGCAACATCTCCACGGAGATGGCTTAGAGTTTTTTTAGTGTTTAACTGTAGTTTTTATTATTCAATCAAGAGTTTGTTATTTTAAAATAGTGCTGGTATGTACTATTTACTCTGAAACAGAAAAGAGATGAAGATTTCTGTTTGTATGAGGAAAATGATTTTAGCAACCGTTACTAAAATCCATGGCTGTTCCACACAGGACTGTTGAGAGGAATTAACTTCAGTTGGGGGAACAGTGAGCAGTCTCTTGCTGCTTGAGGTATGACACATTCTAACAAGACGATGTAATGCTGGAAGCTGTCATTTTCCCTATGGGATCCGGTAAGCCATGTTTATTAAAATAGTAAATAAGGGCTTCACAAGGGCTTATTAAGACTGTAGACTTTTTCTGGGCTAAATCGATTCTTATATTACACATATTTAGCCTTGAGGAATCATTTAATCTGGGTATTTTGATAAAATTATATCGGCAGGCACTGTTTTAGACACCTTATTCTTTAGGGGCTTTCCCTAATCATAAGCAGAGCCTCATTTTCGCGCCTGTATTGCGCACTTGTTTTTGAGAGGCATGACATGCAGTCGCATGTGTGAGGAGCTCTGATACATAGAAGAGACTTTCTGAAGGCGTCATTTGGTATCGTATTCCCCTTTGGGCTTGGTTGGGTCTCAGCAAAGCAGATACCAGGGACTGTAAAGGGGTTAAAGTTAAAAACGGCTCCGGTTCCGTTATTTTAAGGGTTAAAGCTTCCAAATTTGGTGTGCAATACTTTTAAGGCTTTAAGACACTGTGGTGAAATTTTGGTGAATTTTGAACAATTCCTTCATATTTTTTCGCAATTGCAGTAATAAAGTGTGTTCAGTTTAAAATTTTAAGTGACAGTAACGGTTTTATTTTAAAACGTTTTTTGTACTTTGTTATCAAGTTTATGCCTGTTTAACATGTCTGAACTACCAGATAGACTGTGTTCTGAATGTGGGGAAGCCAGGGTTCCTTCTCATTTAAATAAATGTGATTTATGTGACAATGAAAATGATGCCCAGGATGATTCCTCAAGTGAGGGGAGTAAGCATGGTACTGCATCATTCCCTCCTTCGTCTACACGAGTCTTGCCCACTCAGGAGGCCCCTAGTACATCTAGCGCGCCAATACTCCTTACTATGCAACAATTAACGGCTGTAATGGATAATTCTATCAAAAACATTTTAGCCAAAATTCCCACTTATCAGCGTAAGCGCGACTGCTTTGTTTTAGATACTGAAGAGCATGACGACGCTGATGATAATGGTTCTGAAATGCCCCTACACCAGTCTGATGGGGCCAGGGAGGTTTTGTCTGAGGGAGAAATTTCAGATTCAGGGAAAATTTCTCAACAAGCTGAACCCGATGTGATTACATTTAAATTTAAGTTGGAACATCTCCGCGCTCTGCTTAAGGAGGTATTATCCACTCTGGATGATTGTGAGAATTTGATCATCCCAGAGAAACTATGTAAAATGGACAAGTTCCTAGAGGTCCCGGGGCTCCCAGAAGCTTTTCCTATACCCAAGCGGGTGGCGGACATTGTAAATAAAGAATGGGAAAGGCCCGGTATACCTTTCGTCCCTCCCCCCATATTTAAAAAATTGTTTCCTATGGTCGACCCCAGAAAGGACTTATGGCAGACAGTCCCCAAGGTCGAGGGAGCGGTTTCCACTTTAAACAAACGCACCACTATACCCATAGAAGATAGTTGTGCTTTCAAAGATCCTATGGATAAAAAAATTAGAAGGTTTACTTAAAAAGATGTTTGTTCAGCAGGGTTACCTTCTACAACCAATTTCATGCATTGTCCCTGTCACTACAGCCGCGTGTTTCTGGTTCGATGAGCTAGTAAAGGCGGTCGATAGTGATTCTCCTCCTTATGAGGAGATTATGGACAGAATCCGTGCTCTCAAATTGGCTAATTCTTTCACCCTAGACGCCACTTTGCAATTGGCTAGGTTAGCGGCTAAGAATTCTGGGTTTGCTATTGTGGCGCGCAGAGCGCTTTGGTTGAAATCTTGGTCAGCTGATGCGTCTTCCAAGAACAAACTACTTAACATTCCTTTCAAGGGGAAAACGCTGTTTGGCCCTGACTTGAAAGAGATTATCTCTGATATCACTGGGGGTAAGGGCCACGCCCTTCCTCAGGATCGGTCTTTCAAGGCCAAAAATAAACCTAATTTTCGTCCCTTTCGCAGAAACGGACCAGCCCAAAGTGCTACGTCCTCTAAGCAAGAGGGTAATACTTCTCAAGCCAAGCCAGCTTGGAGACCAATGCAAGGCTGGAACAAGGGAAAGCAGGCCAAGAAACCTGCCACTGCTACCAAGACAGCATGAAATGTTGGCCCCCGATCCGGGACCGGATCTGGTGGGGGGCAGACTCTCTCTCTTCGCTCAGGCTTGGGCAAGAGATGTTCTGGATCCTTGGGCACTAGAAATAGTCTCCCAAGGTTATCTTCTGGAATTCAAGGGGCTTCCCCCAAGGGGGAGGTTCCACAGGTCTCAGTTGTCTTCAGACCACATAAAAGGACAGGCATTCTTACATTGTGTGGAAGACCTGTTAAAAATGGGAGTGATTCATCCTGTTCCATTAGGAGAACAAGGGATGGGGTTCTACTCCAATCTGTTCATAGTTCCCAAAAAAGAGGGAACGTTCAGACCAATCTTAGATCTCAAGATCTTAAACAAGTTTCTCAAGGTTCCATCGTTCAAAATGGAAACCATTCGAACAATTCTTCCTTCCATCCAGGAAGGTCAATTCATGACCACGGTGGATTTAAAGGATGCGTATCTACATATTCCTATCCACAAGGAACATCATCGGTTCCGAAGGTTCGCATTCCTGGACAAGCATTACCAGTTCGTGGCGCTTCCTTTCGGATTAGCCACTGCTCCAAGGATTTTCACAAAGGTACTAGGGTCCCTTCTAGCGGTGCTAAGACCAAGGGGCATTGCAGTAGTACCTTACTTGGACGACATTCTGATTCAAGCGTCGTCCCTTCCTCAAGCAAAGGCTCACACGGACATAGTCCTGGCCTTTCTCAGATCTCACGGATGGAAAGTGAACGTGGAAAAGAGTTCTCTATCTCCGTCGACAGGAGTTCCTTTCTTGGGAACAATAATAGACTCCTTAGAAATGAGGATTTTTCTGACAGAGGCCAGAAAAACAAAACTTCTAAACTCTTGTCGGATACTTCATTCCGTTCCTCTTCCTTCCATAGCGCAGTGCATGGAAGTGATAGGTTTGATGGTAGCGGCAATGGACATAGTTCCTTTTGCGTGCATTCATCTAAGACCATTACAACTGTGTATGCTCAGTCAGTGGAATGGGGACTATACAGACTTGTCTCCGAAGATACAAGTAAATCAGAGGACCAGAGACTCACTCCGTTGGTGGCTGTCCCTGGACAACCTGTCACAAGGGATGACCTTCCGCAGACCAGAGTGGGTCATTGTCACGACCGACGCCAGTCTGATGGGCTGGGGCGCGGTCTGGGGATCCCTGAAAGCTCAGGGTCTTTGGTCTCGGGAAGAATCTCTTCTACCGATAAATATTCTGGAACTGAGAGCGATATTCAATGCTCTCAAGGCTTGGCCTCAGCTAGCGAGGGCCAAGTTCATACGGTTTCAATCAGACATGACGACTGTTGCGTACATCAACCATCAGGGGGGAACAAGGAGTTCCCTGGCGATGGAAGAAGTGACCAAAATCATTCAATGGGCGGAGACTCGCTCCTGCCACCTGTCTGCAATCCACATCCCAGGAGTGGAAAATTGGGAAGCGGATTTTCTGAGTCGTCAGACATTGCATCCGGGGGAGTGGGAACTCCATCCGGAAATCTTTGCCCAAATCACTCAACTGTGGGGCATTCCAGACATGGATCTGATGGCCTCTCGTCAGAACTTCAAGGTTCCTTGCTACGGGTCCAGATCCAGGGATCCCAAGGCGACTCTAGTAGATGCACTAGTAGCACCTTGGACCTTCAAACTAGCTTATGTATTCCCGCCGTTTCCTCTCATCCCCAGGCTGGTAGCCAGGATCAATCAGGAGAGGGCGTCGGTGATCTTGATAGCTCCTGCGTGGCCACGCAGGACTTGGTATGCAGATCTGGTGAATATGTCATCGGCTCCACCATGGAAGCTACCTTTGAGACGAGACCTTCTTGTTCAAGGTCCGTTCGAACATCCGAATCTGGTCTCACTCCAGCTGACTGCTTGGAGATTGAACGCTTGATCTTATCAAAGCGAGGGTTCTCAGATTCTGTTATTGATACTCTTATTCAGGCCAGAAAGCCTGTAACTAGAAAAATTTACCACAAAATTTGGAAAAAATATATCTGTTGGTGTGAATCTAAAGGATTCCCTTGGAACAAGGTTAAGATTCCTAAGATTCTATCCTTCCTTCAAGAAGGATTGGAAAAAGGATTATCTGCAAGTTCCTTGAAGGGACAGATTTCTGCCTTGTCTGTGTTACTTCACAAAAAGCTGGCAGCTGTGCCAGATGTTCAAGCCTTTGTTCAGGCTCTGGTTAGAATCAAGCCTGTTTACAAACCTTTGACTCCTCCTTGGAGTCTCAACTTAGTTCTTTCAGTTCTTCAGGGGGTTCCGTTTGAACCCTTACATTCCGCTGATATTAAGTTATTATCTTGGAAAGTTTTGTTTTTGGTTGCAATTTCTTCTGCTAGAAGAGTTTCAGAATTATCTGCTCTGCAGTGTTCTCCTCCTTATCTGGTGTTCCATGCAGATAAGGTGGTTTTACGTACTAAACCTGGTTTTCTTCCAAAAGTTGTTTCTAACAAAAACATTAACCAGGAGATAGTCGTGCCTTCTCTGTGTCCGAAACCAGTTTCGAAGAAGGAAAGTTTGTTGCACAATTTGGATGTTGTTCGCGCTCTAAAATTCTATTTAGATGCTACAAAGGATTTTAGACAAACATCTTCCTTGTTTGTTGTTTATTCTGGTAAAAGGAGAGGTCAAAAAGCAACTTCTACCTCTCTCTCTTTTTGGATTAAAAGCATCATCAGATTGGCTTACGAGACTGCCGGACGGCAGCCTCCTGATAGAATCACAGCTCATTCCACTAGGGCTGTGGCTTCCACATGGGCCTTCAAGAACGAGGCTTCTGTTGATCAGATATGTAGGGCAGCGACTTGGTCTTCACTGCACACTTTTACCAAATTTTACAAGTTTGATACTTTTGCTTCTTCTGAGGCTGTTTTTGGGAGAAAGGTTTTGCAAGCCGTGGTGCCTTCCATTTAGGTGACCTGATTTGCTCCCTCCCTTCATCCGTGTCCTAAAGCTTTGGTATTGGTTCCCACAAGTAAGGATGACGCCGTGGACCGGACACACCTATGTTGGAGAAAACAGAATTTATGTTTACCTGATAAATTACTTTCTCCAACGGTGTGTCCGGTCCACGGCCCGCCCTGGTTTTTTAATCAGGTCTGATAATTTATTTTCTTTAACTACAGTCACCACGGTATCATATGGTTTCTCCTATGCAAATATTCCTCCTTAACGTCGGTCGAATGACTGGGGTAGGCGGAGCCTAGGAGGGATCATGTGACCAGCTTTGCTGGGCTCTTTGCCATTTCCTGTTGGGGAAGAGAATATCCCACAAGTAAGGATGACGCCGTGGACCGGACACACCGTTGGAGAAAGTAATTTATCAGGTAAACATAAATTCTGTTTTCTCCCTCTTTTGCTCTCTGCTTTCATTAGTTACAGAGGGCTATGGTATTTGCTTTTGTTTTTCATATAAGCATTTTTTCCCATTCCTGAAACTGCTATTTTGAGGAAATTGGATATTTTGTTTACATGTTTTTTCTTTTGTTACCTTTTTCAAGATGTCTCAAGCTGATCCTGCCGATGATGTTACTGTAGGAATCATGTTGCCTAACAACAAATCTACCAAAGCGAAGTGTGTATGTTGTAAATTGGCTGATCTTCCTTCTTCAGCTCAAGTATATGGCACTTGTTATGAGATTGTTTCATGCTGATAGTTTCTATAAGTACAAATACATCTACTGCTAAACATTCACAGTCTAATGTACATGATATTCCTGTAGATATAAAAGATTATATTGCTGCAGCCATAGAGAAGGCTATGACTGCTATTCAGCCTTTAAATAAACGTAAAAGGTCTCTTCCTACTTCTCATAATTCTGATGAAGTTTGTATTGACCAACAGCACACTGAAGTATTGTCTGCTGATGAGGACTTCTCTGGCTCAGAGGATCCTACTTAAGACTCTGAAATTGATAAATCTTCCTTTCTTTTTAAGATGGAATATATCCGTTCTTTGTTAAAGGAAGTATTCTTTACTTTGGGTATTGATATTTCTCCTACTGTTCCTTGTTCCCTTGGTAGAATGACTGGGGGATGAGGGGAGTGGGGGAGGTATTTAAGCCTTTGGCTGGGGTGTCTTTGCCTGCTCCTGGTGGCCAGGTTCTGTATTTCCCACAAATAATGGACACTCCTCATACAGATGGAAATTAAATTTTCAGGTAAGCATAATTTTATGTTTTTTCTTTTTAAACTAATTAAGAGTTTCCAAAGTCCCAATGTTACTTTTGATGCAAATGAAATAATCCACAATGCATCCAAAGGACATACAGGTGTATCTCTTTGCCCTGAAACAGCAAGGGTACTTTGTCAAAAGTATGTAATAGTTACAAAAGAAGGTGCAACTTTGATGTGTTGGACTTCAGTCAAACACCTGCAACGGTATAGCCGTATGTGACTACTTTAGTCTGAAATGCCGCTCTCAGGCTTGATCCATAATGTCCTTCTGTTATATGTATATTTGCACCTGGACTGCTTCCTGCACTCTTAAGTTTCACGGTTGGACCTTTCCAATCACTATGGTTCTGTAACATTTTATGTTGACATATTCAGTCTCTTTTTAATGGATTTTTTTTCTTTTTTACTTACTTTAGAGGTAGCATGATCCTTAAGTAGATGGGGATATACAAGTTAAATGTTTATTTCTCCAACATTGGTGTGTCCGGTCCACGGCGTCATCCTTACTTGTGGGAATATCTCTTCCCCAACAGGAAATGGCAAAGAGTCCCAGCAAAGCTGACCATATAGTCCCTCCTAGGCTCCGCCCACCCAAGTCATTCTCTTTGCCGTTGCACAGGCAACATCTCCACGGAGATGGTTAAGAGTTTTTTGGTGTTTAAATGTAGTTTTTTATTCTTCTATCAAGTGTTTGTTATTTTAAAATAGTGCTGGTATGTACTATTTACTCTGAAACGGAAAAGGATGAAGAGTTCTGTTTGTGAGAGGAAGATGATTTTAGCAGACAGTAACTAAAATCGATTGCTGTTTCCACATAGGACTGTTGAGATGAGGTAACTTCAGTTGGGGGAAACAGTTAGCAGACTTTTCTGCTTAAGGTATGACTAGCCATATTTCTAACAAGACCATGTAATGCTGGAAGGCTGTCATTTCCCCTCATGGGGACCGGTAAGCCATTTTCTTAGTCAAGCAAACAGAATAAAGGGCTTAATATGGGCTATAAAACTGGTAGACACTTTTATGGGCTAAATCGATTGCTTTATTTGGGCATTTTATACATGTTTATGCTGATAATTCTCATTTATAAACTTGGGGAACGTTTTTTAACGGCAGGCACTATGTTAGACACCTTTTCCAGTCAGGGGGGCCTTCCCAGTTGTAGGCTGAGCCTCATTTTCGCGCCATTACTGCGCAGTTGTTTCTCCAACATAGGTGTGTCCGGTCCACGGCGTCATCCTTACTTGTGGGATATTCTCTTCCCCAACAGGAAATGGCAAAGAGCCCAGCAAAGCTGGTCACATGATCCCTCCTAGGCTCCGCCTACCCCAGTCATTCTCTTTGCCGTTGTACAGGCAACATCTCCACGGAGATGGCTTAGAGTTTTTTAGTGTTTAACTGTAGTTTTTATTATTCAATCAAGAGTTTGTTATTTTGAAATAGTGCTGGTATGTACTATTTACTCAGAAACAGAAAAGAGATGAAGATTTCTGTTTGTATGAGGAAAATGATTTTAGCAACCGTCACTAAAATCCATGGCTGTTCCACACAGGACTGTTGAGAGCAATTAACTTCAGTTGGGGGAACAGTGAGCAGTCTCTTGCTGCTTGAGGTATGACACATTCTAACAAGACGATGTAATGCTGGAAGCTGTCATTTTCCCTCTGGGATCCGGTAAGCCATGTTTATTACGATTGTAAATAAGGGCTTCAAAAAGGGCTTATTAAGACTGTAGACTTTTTTTGGGCTAAATCGATTGATTATTAACACATATTTAGCCTTGAGGAATCATTTTATCTGGGTATTTTGATATAATAATATCGGCAGGCACTGTTTTAGACACCTTATTCTTTAGGGGCTTTCCCAAAGCATAGGCAGAGCCTCATTTTCGCGCCGGTGTTGCGCACTTGTTTTTGAGAGGCATGGCATGCAGTCGCATGTGAGAGGAGCTCTGATACTTAGAAAAGACTTTCTGAAGGCGTCATTTGGTATCGTATTCCCCTTGGGGCTTGGTTGGGTCTCAGCAAAGCAGATACCAGGGACTGTAAAGGGGTTAAAGTTCAAAACGGCTCCGGTTCCGTTATTTTAAGGGTGAAAGCTTCCAAATTTGGTGTGCAATACTTTTAAGGCTTTAAGACACTGTGGTGAAAATTTGGTAAATTTTGAACAATTCCTTCATGTTTTTTCGCATTTGCAGTAATAAAGTGTGTTCAGTTTAAAATTTAAAGTGACAGTAACGGTTTTATTTTAAAACGTTTTTTGTACTTGTTATCAAGTTTATGCCTGTTTAACATGTCTGAACTACCAGATAGACTGTGTTCTGAATGTGGGGAAGCCAGAATTCCTATTCATTTAAATAAATGTGATTTATGTGACAATGACAATGATGCCCAAGATGATTCCTCAAGTGAGGGGAGTAAGCATGGTACTGCATCATTCCCTCCTTCGTCTCAAGAGTCTTGCCTACTCAGGAGGCCCCTAGTACATCTAGCGCGCCAATACTCCTTACTATGCAACAATTAACGGCTGTAATGGATAATTCTGTCAAAAACATTTTAGCCAAAATGAACACTTATCAGCGTAAGCGCGACTGCTCTGTTTTAGATACTGAAGAGCATGACGACGCTGATATTAATATTTCTGAAGGGCCCCTAACTCAGTCTGATGGGGCCAGGGAGGTTTTGTCTGAGGGAGAAATTACTGATTCAGGGAACATTTCTCAACAAGCTGAACCTGATGTGATTGCATTTAAATTTAAGTTGGAACATCTCCGCATTCTGCTTAAGGAGGTATTATCCACTCTGGATGATTGTGACAAGTTGGTCATCCCAGAGAAACTATGTAAAATGGACAAGTTCCTAGAGGTGCCGGGGCTCCCAGAAGCTTTTCCTATACCCAAGCGGGTGGCGGACATTGTTAATAAAGAATGGGAAAGGCCCGGTATTCCTTTCGTCCCTCCCCCCATATTTAAAAAATTGTTTCCTATGGTCGACCCCAGAAAGGACTTATGGCAGACAGTCCCCAAGGTCGAGGGAGCGGTTTCCACTTTAAACAAACGCACCACTATACCCATAGAGGATAGTTGTGCTTTCAAAGATCCTATGGATAAAAAATTAGAAGGTTTGCTTAAAAAGATGTTTGTTCAGCAGGGTTACCTTCTACAACCAATTTCATGCATTGTCCCTGTCGCTACAGCCGCATGTTTCTGGTTCGATGAGCTGATAAAGGCGGTCGACAGTGATTCTCCTCCTTATGAGGAGATTATGGACAGAATCAATGCTCTCAAATTGGCTAATTCTTTCACCCTAGACGCCACTTTGCAATTGGCTAGGTTAGCGGCTAAGAATTCTGGGTTTGCTATTGTGGCGCGCAGAGCGCTTTGGTTGAAATCTTGGTCGGCTGATGCGTCTTCCAAGAACAAGCTACTTAACATTCCTTTCAAGGGGAAAACGCTGTTTGGCCCTGACTTGAAAGAGATTATCTCGGATATCACTGGGGGTAAGGGCCACGCCCTTCCTCAGGATCGGCCTTTCAAGGCAAAAAATAAACCTAATTTTCGTCCCTTTCGTAGAAACGGACCAGCCCAAAGTGCTACGTCCTCTAAGCAAGAGGGTAATACTTCTCAAGCCAAGCCAGCTTGGAGACCAATGCAAGGCTGGAACAAGGGAAAGCAGGCCAAGAAACCTGCCACTGCTACCAAGACAGCATGAAATGTTGGCCCCCGATCCGGGACCGGATCTGGTGGGGGGCAGACTCTCTCTCTTCGCTCAGGCTTGGGCAAGAGATG
Organism: Bombina bombina; assembly: GCF_027579735.1. Taxonomy (NCBI): domain Eukaryota; kingdom Metazoa; phylum Chordata; class Amphibia; order Anura; family Bombinatoridae; genus Bombina; species Bombina bombina. The sequence continues at coordinate 276,035,729 of NC_069502.1, read as the reverse complement.
TTCTGGATCCTTGGGCGCTAGAAATAGTCTCCCAAGGTTATCTTCTGGAATTCAAGGGACTTCCCCCAAGGGGGAGGTTCCACAGGTCTCAGTTGTCTTCAGACCACATAAAAAGACAGGCATTCTTACATTGTGTAGAAGACCTGTTAAAAATGGGAGTGATTCATCCCGTTCCATTAAGAGAACAAGGGATGGGGTTCTACTCCAATCTGTTTATAGTTCCCAAAAAAGAGGGAACGTTCAGACCAATCTTAGATCTCAAGATCTTAAACAAGTTTCTCAAGGTTCCATCGTTCAAGATGGAAACCATTCGAACTATTCTTCCTTCCATCCAGGAAGGTCAATTCATGACCACGGTGGATTTAAAGGATGCGTATCTACATATTCCTATCCACAAGGAACATCATCGGTTCCTGAGGTTCGCATTCCTGGACAAACATTACCAGTTCGTGGCGCTTCCTTTCGGATTAGCCACTGCTCCAAGGATTTTCACAAAGGTACTAGGGTCCCTTCTAGCTGTGCTAAGACCAAGGGGCATTGCTGTAGTACCTTACTTGGACGACATTCTGATTCAAGCGTCGTCCCTTCCTCAAGCAAAGGCTCACACGGACATTGTCCTGGCCTTTCTCAGATCTCACGGATGGAAAGTGAACGTGGAAAAGAGTTCTCTATCTCCGTCAACAAGGGTTCCCTTCTTGGGAACAATAATAGACTCCTTAGAAATGAGGATTTTTCTGACAGAGGCCAGAAAAACAAAACTTCTAGACTCTTGTCGGATACTCCATTCCGTTCCTCTTCCTTCCATAGCTCAGTGCATGGAAGTGATCGGGTTGATGGTAGCGGCAATGGACATAGTTCCTTTTGCACGCATTCATCTAAGACCATTACAACTGTGCACGCTCAGTCAGTGGAATGGGGACTATACAGACTTGTCTCCGAAGATACAAGTAAATCAGAGGACCAGAGACTCACTCCGTTGGTGGCTGTCCCTGGACAACCTGTCACGAGGGATGACATTCCGCAGACCAGAGTGGGTCATTGTCACGACCGACGCCAGTCTGATGGGCTGGGGCGCGGTCTGGGGATCCCTGAAAGCTCAGGGTCTTTGGTCTCGGGAAGAATCTCTTCTACCGATAAATATTCTGGAATTGAGAGCGATATTCAATGCTCTCAAGGCTTGGCCTCAGCTAGCGAGGGCCAAGTTCATACGGTTTCAATCAGACAACATGACAACTGTTGCGTACATCAACCATCAGGGGGGAACAAGGAGTTCCCTGGCGATGGAAGAAGTGACCAAAATCATTCTATGGGCGGAGTCTCACTCCTGCCACCTGTCTGCTATCCACATCCCAGGAGTGGAAAATTGGGAAGCGGATTTTCTGAGTCGTCAGACATTGCATCCGGGGGAGTGGGAACTCCATCCGGAAATCTTTGCCCAAGTCACTCAGCTGTGGGGCATTCCAGACATGGATCTGATGGCCTCTCGTCAGAACTTCAAAGTTCCTTGCTACGGGTCCAGATCCAGGGATCCCAAGGCGGCTCTAGTGGATGCACTAGTAGCACCTTGGACCTTCAAACTAGCTTATGTGTTCCCGCCGTTTCCTCTCATCCCCAGGCTGGTAGCCAGGATCAATCAGGAGAGGGCGTCGGTGATCTTGATAGCTCCTGCGTGGCCACGCAGGACTTGGTACGCAGATCTGGTGAATATGTCATCGGCTCCTCCTTGGAAGCTACCTTTGAGACACGACCTTCTTGTTCAGGGTCCGTTCGAACATCCGAATCTGGTTTCACTCCAGCTGACTGCTTGGAGATTGAACGCTTGATCTTATCGAAGCGAGGATTCTCAGATTCTGTTATCGATACTCTTGTTCAGGCCAGAAAGCCTGTAACTAGAAAGATTTACCACAAAATTTGGTGTTGGTGTGAATCTAAAGGATTCCCTTGGGACAAGGTTAAGATTCCTAGGATTCTATCCTTCCTTCAAGAAGGATTGGAAAAAGGATTATCTGCAAGTTCCCTGAAGGGACAGATTTCTGCCTTGTCTGTGTTACTTCACAAGAAGCTGGCTGCTGTGCCAGATGTTCAAGCCTTTGTTCAGGCTCTGGTTAGAATTAAGCCTGTTTACAAACCTTTGACTCCTCCTTGGAGTCTCAATTTAGTTCTTTCAGTTCTTCAGGGGGTTCCGTTTGAACCCTTGCATTCCGTTGATATTAAGTTATTATCTTGGAAAGTTTTGTTTTTAGTTGCAATTTCTTCTGCTAGAAGAGTTTCAGAATTATCTGCTCTGCAGTGTTCTCCTCCTTATCTGGTGTTCCATGCAGATAAGGTGGTTTTACGTACTAAACCTGGTTTTCTTCCAAAAGTTGTTTCTAACAAAAACATTAACCAGGAGATTATCGTACCTTCTCTGTGTCCGAAACCAGTTTCAAAGAAGGAACGTTTGTTGCACAATTTGGATGTTGTTCGCGCTCTAAAATTCTATTTAGATGCTACAAAGGATTTTAGACAAACATCTTCCTTGTTTGTTGTTTATTCTGGTAAAAGGAGAGGTCAAAAAGCAACTTCTACCTCTCTCTCTTTTTGGATTAAAAGCATCATCAGATTGGCTTACGAGACTGCCGGACGGCAGCCTCCCGAAAGAATCACAGCTCATTCCACTAGGGCTGTGGCTTCCACATGGGCCTTCAAGAACGAGGCTTCTGTTGATCAGATATGTAGGGCAGCGACTTGGTCTTCACTGCACACTTTTACCAAATTTTACAAGTTTGATACTTTTGCTTCTTCTGAGGCTATTTTTGGGAGAAAGGTTCTGCAAGCCGTGGTGCCTTCCATTTAGGTGACCTGATTTGCTCCCTCCCTTCATCCGTGTCCTAAAGCTTTGGTATTGGTTCCCACAAGTAAGGATGACGCCGTGGACCGGACACACCTATGTTGGAGAAAACAGAATTTATGTTTACCTGATAAATTACTTTCTCCAACGGTGTGTCCGGTCCACGGCCCGCCCTGGTTTTTTTAATCAGGTCTGATAATTTATTTTCTTTAACTACAGTCACCACGGTACCATATGGTTTCTCCTATGCAAATATTCCTCCTTAACGTCGGTCGAATGACTGGGGTAGGCGGAGCCTAGGAGGGATCATGTGACCAGCTTTGCTGGGCTCTTTGCCATTTCCTGTTGGGGAAGAGAATATCCCACAAGTAAGGATGACGCCGTGGACCGGACACACCGTTGGAGAAAGTAATTTATCAGGTAAACATAAATTCTGTTTTTTTGAGAGCAAGACATGCAGATGCATGTATGAGGATCTGAAAGTAGCTGGAAAAGTTTCTAGAAGGCGTCACTTGGTATCGTATTCCCCTCTGGGCTTGGTTAGGTCACAGCAAAGGCTATAGCTGGGACTGTATAGGGGTTAAATTTGTAAACGGCTCCGGTTCCGTTATTTTAAGGGTTAAAGCTCTGAAAATTGGTGTGCAATACTCTTAATGCTTTAAGACACTGTGGTGAAATTTTGGTAATTTTTGAACAATTCCTTCATACTTTTTCACATATTCAGTAATAAAGTGTTTTCTGTTTAAAATTTAAAGAGACAGTAACGGTTTTGTTTTAAAACGTTTTTTGTGCTTTATTGACAAGTTTAAGCCTGTTTAACATGTCTGTGCCTTCGGATAAGCTATGTTCTATATGTATGAAAGCCAATGTGTCTCCCCATTTAAATTTGTGTGATAATTGTGCCATAGCGTCCAAACAAAGTAAGGACAGTACTGCCACAGATAATGAAATTGCCCAAGATGATTCCTCAGATGAGGGGAGTAAACATGGTACTACATCATCTCCTACTGTGTCTACACCAGTTTTGCCCACGCAGGAGGCCCCTAGTACATCTAGCGCGCCAATGCTTATTACCATGCAACAATTGACGGCTGTAATGGATAACTCCATAGCAAATATTTTATCCAAAATGCCTACATATCAGAGAAAGCGCGATTGCTCTGTTTTAAACACTGAAGAGCAGGAGGGCGCTGATGATAATTGTTCTGTCATACCCTCACACCAATCTGAAGTGGCCATGAGGGAGGTTTTGTCAGATGGGGAAATTTCTGATTCAGGAAAAATTTCTCAACAGGCTGAACCTGATGTTGTGACATTTAAATTTAAATTAGAACATCTCCGCGCACTGCTTAAGGAGGTGTTATCTACTCTGGATGGATGATTGTGACAACTTGGTCATTCCAGAGAAATTATGCAAGATGGACAAGTTCCTAGAGGTTCCGGTGCACCCCGACGCTTTTCCTATACCCAAGCGGGTGGCGGACATAGTGAATAAGGAGTGGGAGAAGCCCGGCATACCTTTTGTTGCCTGTCCTATATTTAAGAAATTATTTCCTATGGTCGACCCCAGAAAGGACTTATGGCAGACAGTCCCTAAGGTCGAGGGGGCAGTTTCTACTCTAAACAAGCGCACTACTATTCCTATCGAGGATAGTTGTGCTTTCAAAGATCCTATGGATAAAAAATTGGAGGGTTTGCTTAAAAAGATTTTTGTACAGCAAGGTTACCTTCTACAACCCATTTCGTGCATTGTTCCTGTCACTACAGCAGCGTGGTTCTGGTTCGAGGAACTAGAAAAGTCGCTCAGTAGAGAGACTCCATATGAGGAGGTTATGGACAGAGTTCACGCACTTAAGTTGGCTAACTCTTTTATTTTAGATGCCGCTTTGCAATTAGCTAGATTAGCGGCGAAAAATTCAGGGTTTGCAATCGTGGCGCGCAGAGCGCTTTGGCTAAAGTCTTGGTCAGCGGATGTGTCATCCAAGACAAAATTGCTTAACATCCCTTTCAAAGGTAAAACTCTATTTGGACCAGAATTGAAAGAGATTATCTCAGACATCACTGGGGGAAAGGGCCACGCCCTTCCACAAGATAGGCCTTTCAAGGCCAAGAATAAGTCTAATTTTCGTTCCTTTCGCAATTTCAGGAACGGACCGGCCTCTAATTCTGCATCCTCTAAGCAAGAGGGTAATGCCTCACAACCCAAACCAGCCTGGAAACCGATGCAAGGCTGGAACAAGGGTAAGCAGGCCAAGAAGCCTGCTGCTGCTAACAAAACAGCATGAAGGAGTAGCCCCCGATCCGGGACCGGATCTAGTAGGGGGCAGACTCTCTCTCTTTGCTCAGGCTTGGGCAAGAGATGTTCAGGATCCCTGGGCACTAGAAATAGTTTCTCAGGGTTATCTTCTGGAATTCAGGGAACTACCCCCAAGGGGAAGGTTCCACATGTCTCACTTATCCTTAAACCAAATAAAGAGAGAGGCGTTCTTACATTGTGTAGAAGACCTGTTAAAGATGGGAGTGATACACCCAGTTCCAATAAAGGAACAAGGAATGGGATTTTATTCAAATCTGTTCGTAGTTCCCAAAAAAGAGGGAACTTTCAGACCAATTTTGGATTTGAAGATCCTAAACAAATTTCTCAGGGTACCATCGTTGAAGATGGAAACCATTCGAACGATTCTACCCACTATCCAGGAAGGTCAATTTATGACTACCGTGGATCTAAAGGATGCGTACCTACATATTCCTATCCACAAAGAACATCATCAGTTCCTAAGGTTCGCCTTTCTGGACAAACATTACCAGTTTGTGGCCCTCCCATTCGGTTTAGCCACTGCTCCAAGGATTTTCACAAAGGTACTAGGGTCCCTTCTAGCGGTTCTAAGACCGAGGGGCATTGCAGTAGTACCTTACTTGGACGACATTCTAATACAAGCGTCGTCCCTGTCAAAAGCAAAGGCTCATACAGACATCGTTCTGGCCTTTCTCAGATCACACGGATGGAAGGTGAACATAGAAAAAAGTTCTCTGTCTCCGTCAACAAGAGTTCCCTTCTTGGGAACAATAATAGATTCCTTAGAAATGAGGATTTTTCTGACAGAGGTCAAAGTCAAAACTTCTAAGCACTTGTCAAGTTCTTCATTCTGTTCCACGTCCTTCCATAGCGCAGTGCATGGAAGTAGTAGGGTTGATGGTTGCAGCAATGGACATAGTTCCTTTTGCACGAATTCATCTAAGACCATTACAACTGTGCATGCTCAAACAGTGGAATGGGGACTATACAGACTTGTCTCCAATGATCAGAAGACCAGAGATTCACTCCGTTGGTGGCTGACCCTGGACCATCTATCCCAGGGAATGAGCTTCCGCAGACCAGAGTGGGTCATTGTCACGACCGACGCCAGTCTAGTGGGCTGGGGCGCGGTCTGGGAATCCCTGAAAGCTCAGGGACTATGGTCTCGGGAAGAGTCTCTTCTCCCGATAAACATTCTGGAACTAAGAGCGATCTTCAATGCTCTCAGGGCTTGGCCTCAGCTAGCAAAGGCCAGATTCATAAGATTCCAATCAGACAACATGACAACCGTTGCGTATATCAATCATCAGGGGGGAACAAGTAGTTCCCTGGCGATGAAAGAAGTGACCAAAATAATTCAATGGGCGGAGGATCACTCCTGCCACCTATCTGCGATCCACATCCCAGGTGTGGAAAACTGGGAAGCGGATTATCTGAGTTGTCAGACATTCCATCCGGGGGAGTGGGAAGTCCACCCGGAGATCTTTGCCCAACTAACTCAATTATGGGGCATTCCAGAAATGGATCTGATGGCGTCTCGTCAGAACTTCAAGGTTCCTTGCTACGGGTCCAGATCCAGGGATCCCAAGGCGACTCTAGTAGATGCACTAGTAGCACCTTGGACCTTCAACCTAGCTTATGTATTTCCACCGTTTCCTCTCATTCCCAGGCTGGTAGCCAGGATCAATCAGGAGAGGGCCTCAGTGATCTTGATGGCTCCTGCGTGGCCACGCAGGACTTGGTATGCAGACCTGGTGAATATGTCATCGGTTCCACCATGGAAGCTACCTTTGAGACAGGACCTTCTTGTTCAGGGTCCATTCGAACATCCAAATCTGGTCTCCCTCCAGCTGACGGCTTGGAGATTGAACGCTTGATCCTATCAAAGCGTGGGTTTTCAGATTCTGTGATAGATACTCTGGTTCAGGCCAGAAAACCGGTAACTAGAAAGATTTACCATAAAATATGGAAAAGATATATCTGTTGGTGTGAATCCAAAGGATTCCCATGGAATAAGATAAAAATTCCTAAGATTCTCTCCTTTCTACAAGAAGGTTTGGAGAAAGGATTATCTGCAAGTTCTCTAAAGGGACAGATCTCTGCTTTATCTGTCTTACTACACAAAAGACTGGCAGCTGTGCCAGATGTTCAAGCATTTGTTCAGGCTCTGGTTAGGATCAAGCCTGTTTACAGACCTTTGACTCCTCCCTGGAGTCTAAATCTAGTTCTTTCAGTTCTTCAAGGGGTTCCGTTTGAACCTTTACATTCCATAGATATTAAGTTACTATCTTGGAAAGTTTTGTTTTTGATTGCCATTTCTTCTGCTAGAAGAGTTTCAGAGTTATCTGCTCTGCAGTGTTCTCCGCCCTATCTGGTGTTCCATGCAGATAAGGTGGTTTTGCGTACTAAGCCTGGTTTTCTTCCAAAGGTTGTTTCTAACAAGAATATTAACCAGGAGATAGTTGTACCTTCTTTATGTCCGAATCCAGTTTCAAAGAAGGAACGTTTGTTACACAATTTGGACGTAGTCCGTGCTCTAAAATTCTATTTAGAGGCTACAAAATATTTCAGACAAACATCTTCTTTGTTTGTTGTCTATTCTGGTAAAAGGAGAGGTCAAAAAGCGACTTCTACCTCTCTTTCCTTTTGGCTTAAAAGCATTATCCGATTGGCTTATGAGACTGCCGGACGACAGCCTCCTGAAAGAATCACAGCTCACTCCACTAGGGCTGTGGCTTCCACATGGGCCTTCAAGAACGAGGCTTCTGTTGACCAGATATGTAAGGCAGCGACTTGGTCTTCACTGCACACTTTTGCCAAATTTTACAAATTTGATACTTTTGCTTCTTTGGAGGCTATTTTTGGGAGAAAGGTTTTGCAAGCCGTGGTGCCTTCCGTTTAGGTAACCTGATTTGCTCCCTCCCTTCATCCGTGTCCTAAAGCTTTGGTATTGGTTCCCACAAGTAAGGATGACACCGTGGACCGGACACACCAATGTTGGAGAAAACAGAATTTATGCTTACCTGATAAATTACTTTCTCCAACGGTGTGTCCGGTCCACGGCCCGCCCTGGTTTTTTAATCAGGTCTGATGAATTATTTTCTCTAACTACAGTCGCCACGGTACCATATGGTTTCTCCTATATTTTTCCTCCTGTCCGTCGGTCGAATGACTGGGGTGGGCGGAGCCTAGGAGGGACTATATGGCCAGCTTTGCTGGGACTCTTTGCCATTTCCTGTTGGGGAAGAGATATTCCCACAAGTAAGGATGACGCCGTGGACCGGACACACCGTTGGAGAAAGTAATTTATCAGGTAAGCATAAATTCTGTTTTTGTATTCATTATGACCTGCTCTAATTCCTGAGATATTTGTATCCTCTCTAATTTTAACTGCTAGGGGCTCTATGCATAAGGCAAACAAGAGGGATGAAAGGGGACATCCCTTTCTCGTACCGTTTTTAATATGTATCGGGTTGGACTGGTAGCCTGCAAGTTTGACAAAGGCAGTAGGACAGGAGTAGAGGGTATACAAAGCCTTACAAAATTCGCCCTGAATTCCAGTTCTGTTCAAAACAGTAAACATATAATCCCACCCCACTCTATCGAACGTCTTCTCTGCATCCAAAGATAGGAACAGAGAAGGCGTTGCGGAAATAGTGGCTATATTAATTAAATTAATAATTTTTCGAGTGTTATCTGGGGCTTCCCTATGTTGAATAAAGCTGACCTGATCGGTGTGTATTAATCGTTTAAGGATGGGGTTTATGCGATTGGCAAGTATTTTAGTTAGAATATTCATATCCTGGTTTATAAGGGAAATTGGCCTGTAATTTTGGCAGTGCTGTTTATTTTTTCCTGGCTTTGGTATAACAGCGATTCTAGCCATCAGCATCTCTTTGGGAATGGGATTACTCTCCATAATAGAATAAAAAATTTTGGTTAGCTCTGAGGGATAAGTATGTCTTGCAATGATTTGTAAAAGATCCCGGAATATCCGTCAGGACCTGGTGTTTTGGAGATTTTAAGGATTTTAATGGAAGCTTTAACCTCCATCTGAGTGATTGGAGAGTTCAAAGAGTCACGCTCCTCGTCAGAAACTTGTGGCCCAAAAAATTATCTAGGTCTGTTGATTTGTCTTTACCTCTGTCTGGGTTGGGGAGATTATAAAGGCAATTATAAAATTCGGCAAATTTATTAGCAATGCATTGGGGATCATTAGTAAACGTGCCATCCTGTTCCTGCAACTGCGGTACTGTGGAAATTCTGGTTAATTCCTTAAGCTTGTTAGCTAATATCCTATCCGGTTTATTGCTATGGATATAATAATGAGTGTCTATGACTTTGATGGATCTGCAGGCCTCCCTATCAAGCAGTTGGTTAATCTCATCATTTTTAGCTCAGAGTTGTTTAATATTTTTTTTTACTAGGATATGCTACTGTAAGGTCACTTGGCAGACTTGCATCGTGTTGTAATTGTGAAAGCCTAAGTTTATCTTGTTTGTTCCTCTTACCTACCTCAGAGATTTAAAAACCTCTGATGTAAGCTTTTAAAGCTCCCCAAGCAAATAGAGGATTAGCAGTGCTATTCTCATTTAACGAGACAAATTCAGCTATCTGTTGAGAGAGTTTCTGTAACAATATTTTGTCCTGTAACAGTCCAGTATTCAGTGTCCATGACTTTACTCTATTAGGATTCAATACACCAGTTAATGTGGTTTCGACCATGGAATGATCCGACCATGGGCAATTTATTATGCAGGATTGTACTGAGGGGCATTAATATTTGGCTTATAGAAATATAATCTAACCTGGAGTGGTTATTGTGCATATGCGAGTAATAAGTGTAATCTTTGATATTATTGTGTAGGGTTCTCCAGCTGTCAATAAGGTTGTGGTCTGCTGTGAAGTCTTTTAGAATAGTGTGTGAAGGTCGGGTTTTAGGTGGGCTTACTCCCTGAGTAGTACGGTCCATTCTCTGATCTAAGGTAAGATTAAAATCTCCCCCTATAATAGTTTTACATTTCCTCCATGAGGTTAATAATTTGCTTATTTTGGCCATGTAAGCAGCTTGATGTTCATTAGGCGCATAAATATTTATTATAATGACTGAGGTGTTTTGAATTAATCCTCTCAATAGGATGTACCTCCCATCTTTATCAATTATCACCTCTTCCTCTTTAAAGTTTAAGGTTGACAGGATCAGAATCGTAACCCCTGCCTTTTTTTTTTATTACAATCTGCATGATACTGGATTGGATATGCCTTGTCCCAGTATTTTGGTGTAAATGATTTGGTAAAATGTGTCTCTTGAATCAGAACAATCTCAGCCCTCCGGGATTTATAAGTAGACAGCGCTTTTTTCCTTTTAATATTAGAGTTTAGGCCCCTAGCATTGTGTGATAATATGGTTACAGACATCTAAACGTATGAAAAATAGTATAAGCAACATGAGACAACAAACAACCATGCCGTAAAGGCAGCAATGTGGACCTCAGAGATTTGTGCGGTGGAGAGCTGAGACTTACTCCTAGCGTAGAGTGTCTGAGAAGCTGGGACCCTCTTACCAAGCTTATTCTATGCCATTGCGAAGAAATAATAACTTCACCTTTAAATGTGACTTCTTTTACCTGGAGACAATAGATTATTAACATATCTAACAACTTCATAACTGGAACCAACTGGTTTAAGTAAAATAAAATAAAGAGATGTACTAAACTGTACATAATATAGTAATAACATTTCTAGTTTGGGTGCCCGAGCAGGGCATCAAATAGTTATGACCATCACAATTTCAATTAAGAAGAAAGTCCACAATTAACATACTTCTGATGGATGTCATGTAACGTAGTAGCATACTAAACGTATAAAGAACATGTGGGGAGGGAAGGTATAAGGGGAAATGGGGAAGGAGAAAGGAGTAGTAGATTGAGGGGGAAAAGAGATGTGGGAGGGGGGAAATGAAGGGAGAGGGTAGAGGTTTTAGAAGTATAACGGGATAACTCCTGAGTAACAATATAAGTTTTGCATTAATACAAATATTTACTATTCTAAAACTGCGTAGACACTGAGAACAGTTTGATAAAAGTTAATAAACAAAGAACACAATAAGTGTGATCATAATGAATGATTAGGCTATCTATAGGGCATGGCTAGCCCGAGAGTTTCATTAGGTGATGCCAATAATTGAAACAAAGAATTCAGCACCAAGTCTCAGCTCTTCAGGGTGGAGGTGATACCTCCCCTAGGGGGATAGCATTGCTTGTACTAGGATTTGCCTTAGATTTCTTAGATTGCTAGAGGTAGTTGGAGTAGAAGGTAGCTCAATCAGGATTTGAATACGTTATATAATAGTCACTCCTTCCATTGTGGTGCAGGAATGGTTAACATTTTGGTGGGCAAAAACCAGTCTGAAAGGGAAGTTCCAGCGATATCTGATTTGCGCTTTTGAAAGAGCCGCCGTAATTGGTCTGAGCTCCCTACGTTTTCTCAAAGTAATAGGGGCTATGTCCGCAAAAATTTGGATAGGATGGCTTTCAAAGGAAAGGTTCTGGTGTGCTCTGGCTGCGTTGAGGATAATCTCCTTAACATGGTAATAATGAAGCTTAAGAATGACATCCCTTGTTGAAAATTGTTGAGGTTTAGTTAAGGCTCTATGCACTCTGTCCATTATGAAGAGGCCAGGGTCCATCTCAGGAACAAGCTGCTTGAAAAGTTTCACCATGGTGACCTGTAAGTCCTTATAGGATTCTGGAAAATTTGACATGAAGATTAGATCTACGAGATCTGTTTTCTAGATCTTCAATCTGTTCTTCTAATTAAGTGATGTAATTAGCTTGCTCTGATAAAGCTGCCTGAATTATTGGGATCTCCTCTGAGATGTTGTCTGTTCTCTCTTCAAGCTCAGCTGTGCGGCTACCAATGTCTCTAATATCCTGTCTCAAGTCAGAAAGAGCAGTTTTGAGCTCCTCCTGGAATAGAGATTTTATTTGTGAGAGTAGCGCGGTGTTCTGAGAATCCATTATGTTAGAGCCAGCGGTGTCAGAGATGTGATTGAACATTTTCACATGGGTTGAGGCTGCTTAACTCAAGTTGTTTTTGTTTTTGCTGTGATTTACTCAGACATTCTTTGACTGTCTGCGTTTTATTTTTTATCTTGTCTGGGCGGAGTATTATACAAACAGCAGAGGTTTCTGTGCGGTGTATGCAGTAGGCAAAGGGTTAACTCAGGAGTTAGGAGAATGAAGCAGATGTTTAGATGTTTAGCTGCTACATGAAAAATTGTATTAGGTTCTCATTGTGTATAGGTACAAGAGAGTGGATGCCCCACTCGTCACACCCAAACATTCACCAGCATCTCTTCATAGCCTTATAGTGAGGCGTATCAACGGTTTTTAGGATTGTGTGAGGAGCTGCTCCTAAGTCTTCTGACTATAGACCCTAAGATTCTCTCTTTAGTCAGCTCCCAAAGAGGAGTTAAGTAGTTCTCCTAATCAGGCTAAAGGGATACTGATCCTGTCTCCTTTTGATGTTATTAGGTCTTCATAGGAGCATATAAATTTAGTGCAAAGTGATTATAATTTCATCTCAGACCAGCAAAGCAGTGTATTAGCTCTGTAAACATACCCCAAAGACACGCACACTATTGCAGATTAATGGAGAAGGGACACCTGAATAAATGTATGTGGGCTGAAAATGGCGTCTTTTTCCCGCCAGGAGAAAAATAAAGTATAGCACCGTAATGTTCAGGTCACCCAGCCAATTTGATATCTAATTCTGATGTTCCCAACTCACTCTTTCACTTTATTTGTGTATTGCGGTTAACTTGTAGCTTGAGATAGATAAGCTGCCGCTCAGAGCGGATAAGGCCACCTAATGGCACGTGTGTCTTGCCTTTTATATGCGGTTAGCTTGCTTTACCTGCGTGGGGGTTTCTCGAATTGTCCGAGTGTGTGGATATATATAGCTGCAGGTGGTCTGGTCTTTCAAGCCGCCGGAGCGGAGCCCCGACCCTCCGGCGGTCAGTCCAGTATCCGGAGCCTGTCTGTTTGGCAGTAGGTGTTACAGTCCAAGTCTACAGATAAAACAGGTCGCCCGGAGTCAAATGCCGTGTTCTGAAGTACCTACTCTCTCTAATGTGTGGATTCCGATGGAAATAAATTTGTATATTCAGTAATTATCTGTAAAAGCACCGGAGCTCACATATTTCACGTCTTGCTCATCTGACTGTTAGCCACACCTCCCAACGATGAAACATTTTAAACTGTCAGTTTTTAAAAACCGGTTATTTCTGGTACTCATTGTACCAGGAAGCTATTTTTAGTGCCTCTCTGTGTCGCAGCAGTAATTTGAGCTTAGCAGTTGTGGTCACATGACCGGCTTTACTTAACGTTTCTGAGGAAAAATTTGTTTTTCTCCATTTCTTGGTGATCCGGTCTTAATTGGTAGCGGTAATTGAGGTGTGTGGTTGCCTGAGGGGTATTTTAGAAGTTTATTTGATGTTTATTAAATGTTTTCTTTCTTAAAGGGACACTGAACCCAAATTTTTTCTTTTGTGATTCAGATAGAACATTAAATTTTAAGCAACTTTCTAATTTACTCCTATTATAAAATTTTCTTCATATCTCTTTATTTGAAATGCAAGAATGTAAGTTTAGATGCCGGCCCATTTTTGGTGAACAACCTGGGTTGTTCTTGCCGATTGGTGGATAAATTCATCAGCCAATAGAAAAGTGCTGTCCAGAGTCTGAACTAATAAAAAGCTTAGCTGTTTTCTTTTTTGAATAAAGATAGCAAGAGAATGAAGAAATAATAACAGGAGTAAATTAGAAAGTTGCTTAAAATTGCATGCTCTATCTGAACGACGAAAGAAAAAAATGTAGGTTTAGTGTCCCTTTAACTTTTCTCACATAATTTTAGCTGGGGATCCATCCTAATTTATGATAAAATTTAAAGTGAATTTTGTCCTTGGCTTATTTAAATTGAATATAAAAACCGATCCCATTCTAGACTTGACGTGTCTAAACAAGTTTCTCAAAGTTCCATCCTTAAAGATGGAGACTATACGCTCCATTCTTCCTTTAGTACAAGAGGGTCAGTTCAGGACAACCATAGACCTAAAGGATGTGTAACTTCTTGTTTCTATTCACAGGGACAATCACAGATTCCTGAAATGCGCCTTTCTGGACAAACATTTCCAGTTTGTGGCCCTTCCATTTGGTCTAGTCACGGCTCCCATAATTTTTTCAAGGGTTCTGGGGGCTCTTTTGGTAGTGATCCGTTCTCATGGAATTGCTGTGGCACTCTACCTGAATGACATATTGGTTCAGGTGCCATCTTTTCAAGTAGCAAAATCTCACACAGAGATATTATTGTCTTTTCTTTGTTCCCACGGTTGGAATGTGAATCTGGAAAAAAGCTCCCTTTCCCCTGCTACAAGAGTGTTATTGGAGACTATAATAGATTCTCTATTGATAAAGATTTTTCTGACAGAGTTAAGTAAAAAAATAATTTCCTCTTGCCTCTCTCTTCAGGCTTCTGCTCATCCTTCAGTGGCTCGTTGTATGGAGGTAATCGGTCTGATGGTGGCTTCCATGGGCATCATTCCTTTTGCTCGATGCTGATCTATCTCAGAGAATAGAGTTAGATTAGTCGTAAAGGGATTATCTCCCATGGTGGATTTCTCAGGAACATCTGTTTCAGGGCACATGCTTTCGGAGACCTTCCTGGGTGAACGTGACCATGGACGCCAGCCTGCTGGGCTGGGGAGCAGTCTGGAACTCGTTAAAATCTCAGGGCCTTTGGACTTGGGTGGAGTCTGCTCTTCCCATCAACATCTTGGAGTTGAGGGTGATTTACAATGCTCTATTGGCTTGCCCTCAGTTGTCCTCAGCCCAGTTTATCAGGTTCCAGTCAGACAACATAACCTCTGTGGCTTACATCAATCACCAGGAAGGAACTCGGAGTTCCTTAGCCATGAAGGAGGTTACTCGGATTCTTCAGTAGGCAGATACCCACAATTGCTGACTATCTGCCATCCACATTCCAGGAGTAGACAACTGGGTAGTGGATTTTCTGAGCAGACAGACTTTAAATCCCGGGGAGTTTCGAACTCCATCCGGAGGTGTTTTGTTTTCCAGCATAGTCCTTAAATGGGGGGGGGGGTGCGCAGTTAGATCTGATGGCGTCCCGCCAGTATGCCAGGCTTTCAAGGTATGCTTCAAGGTCAAGAGATCCGCAGGCCATTCTGATAGATGCTCTGGCGGTTCCTTGGGTTTTCAGGTTGGCATACATGTTTCCTCCGTTTGGTCTCCTTCCACGAGTCATTGCTCATATCAAACAGGAGAGGGCGTCAGTGATTTTAATAGCCCCTGCGTGACCTCGCAGGATCTGGTTTTCAGACCTAGTGGAGATGTCATCTCTCCCACCTTGGAGACTACCTCTGAAGAAGGGTCCCTTCCTTCATCCTAATCTTGTTTCTCTTAAGATGACTGCTTGGAGATTGAACTCTTAATTCTGTCTAAGCATGGTTTTTCTGAGTTGGTCATTGAGACCATGATTCTTTTGTCTTTACAGCTGCAAGTTTTTTCAGGATGAGTGGCCATCTAGGGGTCTCAGAAAGTAGGTAGTTTCCTAGTTATGATGATAGTATCTCTTTCCTGGGCAGAAGCTTATTGCTGTCTTATTTCTGCTGTATATGGTTCAGGACTGTATAACTGGAAAGCAGTTTTTTTCTGTTTCCAAAGAGTGGTCTCTTCATCTGGTTATGTTCTATCAGATAATAGATCTTTGGGGTCGTGCATAGATAGTTCTTATGGCTTCCCGGTTGAATCCGCTAATCATCTGATGAGTTTCGCGCCACTGTCCGGCGCTTACTCATAGATATTGATCAGTATCTATCTAGCAGACATTGTAATAGTTGTGGTTTCATTAAAGTAGGCTCCGAATTAATTAGAACACTGACAAGTGTGAATTTTGAGTTTGTCTTATGCCAAATGTGGCACTAATTTTGTTATTTATTTATTGCAGTCTCACATTTGTCATATACAGTACGTGGGACAAACATTACGCCCCCTTCTTTTCAGAATAGTTAAACATTGTAGGGACAGAAAGAATTATAACAAAGATTCAGCGGGTTGCCTCACGTTATAATAGCATGCATCTTTTATTGATAAAGCTTTGTTGCCACCTAGGGTTGGTGATTTGCATAGGATACTTTCAAAAAGGGAACTATTCTGGATTTATAAATTACTAACAAGAACCCCTCTCTGTATCAACAAAGAATTGGACATGAGTTATTTTGTATAAATCTGCTATGAGTCTAATTCCAATCAATCAATCATTCTGGAACTTGTGATTCTCTAGCTGTGTGTGTGTGTATGTATGTGTGTGTATATAATAAGTGCTCCTATGATCTTATTCTACTAGTTGTTGAAGAATCAAATAGATTATATAATCTGATTAAAGTAGAGATCAGTGACCTCAAACAGCAGAGTTATCAAGTTTTGGTCAATGACACTAGTGAGAATTGGGTTAAAAAATTAAACACAAGTTAAGTATCGAAATGATTTATTATCTTTTAAAAACAACAAGTTAACAGCCCTTGAAACTGACTATCGTGAGAAAAAGATCTACAGATGGCTGTATGGCAGAGATGAATCAAGCTTCCAGTTTAGACGTAGGAGGCAGGCAAGGGCCAAACGTAATCTGGATGCTGTAGACAGTAGCCGGGCGGAGTCCTCAGAAGGAGAGATTGCCACATTGAGTGGTACAAGTAATACAGAACTCCCTTTAGGGGGTATTACTACGAGGTCAGCCAACAAACCCCCCCTACCAAAAAGAAACGAGGCAGGAGAGTTGTTAGAAGGGGAGGGTATAAGGAAAAAAACCCAGAAAAATAAATAGACATTGTTTACAATTTAAGTGATCGCCCTTTAAGTGACAGCGAAAGGAGCTTGCTGAATAAGGGTCTGTCCTTTGCCCCTACGCCCAAGATTGACAAATTTCAATTAAATATTGACATCTATAAATTGCAGAGACAATTACGGATTAGGGATTTTTTCAAGGACAAAGAACAGACCACTATCAGCAAGTTTAAAGCTCCAAGTAAATTCGATCCAGCAAACCACAATCCCTCTATTAAAAGTTTTACAAGAATGGTGACCAATACTATTGAACAGTCAGAACTGAAGGGCTATGCATCTAATCTCACTAAAGATGAAAAATTAGCTTTAAAAAAATCTAAAGTCTGACAATAGCATCATCATATATGCAGCAGACAAGGGTGGATCGATAGTAATCCAAAACTACTCTGACTACCACCAAGAGGCATATAGGCAATTATCGAATGCTGATACCTATCTTAAGTTGAGAGGCAACCCTACAACTGTTTTCAAAAAATCACTCGACCATATATTAAAATGTGGGTTTGAGGCAGGTGTGATAACCGAGAATGAATATGACTTCATGAGTATTCCTTTTCCAATAGTACCGGTATTATACCTGCTTCGTTATGTTCTAAAGTGGCCGAGTTCATTGATCATCACCTGCAGCCAGTAGTGAAAGAATCTTTTTTTTTTTTTTTTTTTTTTTATATTAGATTCACCATCATTAATTAAAAAACTTCTTGACATAGACTGGTTGGAGGCTGATGATCTCCTTGTGACAATGGACGTTGACAGCCTGTACACCGTCATTCCCCATGTTGGGGGTGTGCAGGCTGTCAAAACCATGTTAAGTCTCTCGTTGGCATATGCGGGACCACCCATTGAGTTCCTGCTAGAATTATTAACTTTTTTCTTAGAGAAAAATTTCTTTAGATTTGAGTGAGTATTTTCTACAAATAGCAGGGACTGCGATGGGTTCCAGTATGGCTCCCGCATATGCCAACCTATACATGTTATGGTATGAGACGTTTGTAATGGAAACTTCTTCAATCCCTGAGATTAAGCTGTATGGCCGCTATATAGACGACGTGCTCCTGGTAAGGAGGGGTACAGTTGAATCGTTACATGAGTGGGTAGGAAAACTTAATATGTTGGAATCTCCAATCCGATTTAAATATGAAGTTAACAGTGAAACAATTTTTTTTTTGTATTTAAAAATTTCTAAATATAGGACAGGTGGACTTACCAGATTCAGTACATCACTATACACAAAACCAACTGATAGAAATTCCCTTCTATTATCCACAAGTTTCCATCCAACACACCAAAAGAAAGGCGTAATTAAATCTCAACTCATGCGAGTCGCCCGTAATAACACACTCACTGAGACCAGGATCCTTCAAGAGAAAGTCATGAAAGAAAAATTGAAGGAGAGAGGATATAGATCGAGTGACATAGAGAATTCTTCACTGAGATTGGCCCAACTTGACCAAGGTGCACTCCTCCACAAGACAAATGTGGAGAAGACAAGTGACAAAGAAATCAATCTGATTACCACATTTACCCCCCTACATCAAGCACTGGAGAAATCAGTGCGGGAGAATTGGGAGATAGTGAGGACGGACAAGTCTCTCCCCTTTGCTTCAACAAAACCACCACGGTTGGTTTATAAAAAATCTTCCACCTTGAAGGACATTCTGGTCCACAATGACCCCACACATTGCTACAAAAAAGGCACTTGGATGGATACTACCAGGAAACCTGGTTGTTTCAAATGTGGGGACTGCACCACATGCAACAGCATGCTCACAGGATCTATATTTCACCATCCTCGCACAGGAAAGAAATACAAAATTTATCACAGATTGACCTGCACTAGCAGTTTTGTGATATATATCCTGACATGCCCATGTTCTTTGGTGTATGTCGGAAAGACCTCCACTACGTTCCGGGAGAGGATGGCAAATCATCGCCACGCAATAAGAACTGCGATTGAGAAGAAGGAATCAGATCAACCTGTCGCCAGACATTTTATGCAGGCAGGACACACGGCTGCAAGCTTAAGAACAATGGTCATTGACCATGTACCACCTATGAAGAGGGGTGGAGATACATACTAGGTTATTGCAGGTTGAAGCTTCCTGGATATACCGCTTGGACACTGTCACTCCTAGAGGGCTTAATGCCCATCTCGATTATAATGTGTTTAACTGGACTTGGCTATTATTCATCAGTCTAGGTCTACGTCTGGATATTTACCATTGTTATTTGTCATATGGACATTATTTTTTGTCATATGGACATTTTTTCCTCTCAGAGGGGGTTGCAGTCTTTATTGGATCAAGGTCTCTGTCGTGAGTGTGTTGCCAAATAAAATAAAACAAAATGTTTCGCCATACCTTGAGAGATATGAAGAGGGATCAAGTGCGTAAACCGCACAAAACATGTCTGCGTGAGGTCTGATCGCTGATATTGTGTCTATGCTATTTTTAGTGCTTCTAACAGCTGCTTTTTTTGCTGTCATGATTTTACCCTCAACGTAATAAAGTTTCACATTTTTTTACTAATTATTGGAGTCCTTATTGCGCTACTAACTTTGGATTATATATACAGTATATATATCTAGGGACGCAAGTGTGTCATTTCCGGTCATTTTTTGCGCCAAAAAAGTTTACGTTACGCTGTGAGTCATCCTTGGCGCCAAATTTTTTTCATTATTTCAATACTCCATTGATGTTTGCCTCCTGTTTTTTTTCTCTATCAAGAGGCCTATGCTTTTGCATTTTTTCCCATTCCTGAAACTGTCATTTAAGGAAATAGATAATTTTGCTTTATATGTTGTTTTTTCTCTTACATTGAGCAAGATGTCCCAATCTGATCCTGTCTCTGAAGTTTCTGCTGGAACATTGCTGCCTGACATCGGTTCTACCAAAGCTAAGTGCATTTGTTGTAAAATTGTAGAAATTATTCCACGGAATGTCATTTGTAATAGTTGTCATGATAAACTTTTACATGCAGATAGTGTTTCTATCAGTAATAGTACATTGCCAGTTGCAGTTCCTTCAACTTCTAATGTGCATGATATACCTGTAAATTTTAAAGAATTTGTTTCTGAATCTATTATGAAGGCTTTGTCTGCATTTCCACCTTCTAATAAACGTAAAAGGTCTTTTAAAACTTCTCATTTAGCTGATGAAATTTCAAATGACCAGTCTAATAAACGTTTAAATGCTGTTTTTAAACCTCCTGTGGTTTCCCCAGGTGTTTTTCCCATTCCTGAAGCTATTTCTGATATGATTTCTAGGGAATGGAATAAGCCAGGTACTTCCTTTATTCCTTCTTCAAGGTTTAAGAGATTGTATCCTTTACCAGCAAAATCTATAGAGTTTTGGGAAAAAATCCCCAAAGTTGATGGGGCTATTTCGACTCTTGCTAAATGTACCACTATTCCTATGGAAGATAGCACTTCCTTTAAGGATCCTTTAGATTGGAAGCTTGAATCTTATCTAAGGAAGGCCTATTTATATTCAGGTCATCTTCTCAGACCTGCTATTTCTTTGGGTGATGTTGCGGCTGCATCAACTTTTTGGTTGGAAAATTTAGCGCAACATGAATTGGATTCTGACATATCTAGCATTGTAAGCTTACGGCAACATGCTAATCATTTTATTTGTGATGCCATTTCTCCAACATAGGTGTGTCCGGTCCACGGCGTCATCCTTACTTGTGGGATATTCTCTTCCCCAACAGGAAATGGCAAAGAGCCCAGCAAAGCTGGTCACATGATCCCTCCTAGGCTCCGCCTACCCCAGTCATTCTCTTTGCCGTTGTACAGGCAACATCTCCACGGAGATGGCTTAGAGTTTTTTACTGTTTAACTGTAATAAAGTGTGTTCAGTTTAAAATTTAAAGTGACAGTAACGGTTTTATTTTAAAACGTTTTTTGTGCTTTGTTATCAAGATTATGCCTGTTTAACATGTCTGAACTACCAGATAGATTGTGTTCTGACTGTGGGGAAGCCAAGGTTCCTTCTCATTTAAATAGATGTGATTTATGTCATAATAAATTTAGTAAAAATGATGCCCAAGATGATTCCTCAAGTGAGGGGAGTAAGCATGGTACTGCATCATCCCCTCCTTCGTCTACACCAGTTTTGCCCATACAGGAGGCCCCTAGTACATCTAGCGCGCCAATACTCCTTACTATGCAACAATTAACGGCTGTAATGGATAATTCTATCAAAAACATTTTAGCCAATATGCCCACTTATCAGCGAAAGTGCGACTGCTCTGTTTTAGAAAATACTGAAGAGCATGAGGCCGCTGATGATATTGTTTCTGAAGGGCCCCTACACCAGTCTGAGGGGGCCAGGGAGGTTTTGTCTGAGGGAGAAATTTCTGATTCAGGAAAAATTTCTCAACAAGCTGAACCTGATGTGATTACTTTTAAATTTAAGTTGGAACATCTCCGCGCTCTGCTTAAGGAGGTGTTATCCAATTTGGATGATTGTGATTATCTGGTCATTCCAGAAACACTATGTAAAATGGACAAGTTCCTAGAGGCCCCGGGGCCCCCCGAAGCTTTTCCTATACTCAAGCGGGTGGCGTACATTGTTAATAAAGAATGGGACAGGCCCGGTGTACCTTTCGTACCTCCCCCCATATTTAAAAAATTGTTTCCTATAGTCGACCCCAGAAAGGACTTATGGCAGACAGTCCCCAAGGTCGAGGGGGCGGTTTCTACTCTACACAAGCGCACCACTATACCCATAGAAGATAGTTGTGCTTTCCAAGATCCTATGGATAAAAAATTAGAAGGTTTGCTAAAAAAGATGTTTGTTCAGCAAGGTTACCTTCTACAACCAATTGCATGCATTGTCCCTGTCACTACAGCCGCGTGTTTCTGGTGCGATGAGCTAGAAAAGGCGATTATTAGTAATTCTTCTTCTTATGAGGAGATTATGGACAGAATTCGTGCTCTTAAATTGGCTAATTCTTTCACCCTAGACGCCACCTTGCAATTGGCTAGGTTAGCGGCGAAAAATTCTGGGTTTGCTATTGTGGCGCGCAGAGCGCTTTGGTTAAAATCTTGGTCAGCGGATGCGTCTTCCAAGAACAAATTGTTTGACATTCCTTTCAAGGGGAAAACACTGTTTGGCCCTGACTTGAAAGAGTTTATCTCTGATATCACTGGGGGCAAGGGCCACGCCCTTCCTCAGAATAGGTCTTTCAAGGCCAAAAATAAACCTAATTTTCGTCCCTTTCGCAGAAACGGACCAGCCCCAAGTGCTACGTCCTCTAAGCAGGAGGGTAATACTTCTCAAGCCAATCCAGCCTGGAGACCAAGGCAAGGCTGGAACAAAGGAAAGCAGGCCAAGAAACCTGCCACTGCTCCCAAGACAGCATGAGATGCGGGCCCCCGATCCGGGACCGGATTGGTGGGGGGCAGACTCTCTCTCTTCACTCAGGCTTGGGCAAGAGATGTTCTGGATCCTTGGGCGCTAGAAATAGTCTTCCAAGGTTATCTTCTGGAAGTGATTCATCCTGTTCCATTAAAAGAACGAGGGATGGGGTTCTACTCCAATCTGTTCGTAGTTCCCAAAAAAGAGGGAACGTTCAGACCAATCTTAGATCTCAAGATCCTAAACAAGTTTCTCAAGGTTCCATCGTCCAAAATGGAAACCATTCGAACAATCCTTCCATCCAGAAAGGTCAATTCTTGACCACGGTGGATTTAAAGGATGCGTATCTACATATTCCTGTCCACAAGGAACATCATCGGTTCCTAAGGTTCGCATTCCTGGACAAGCATTACCAGTTCGTGGCGCTTCCTTTCGGATTAGCCACTGTTCCAAGGATTTTCACAAAGGTACTAGGGTCCCTTCTGGCGGTGCTAAGACCAAGGGGCATTGCTGTAGTACCTTACTTGGACGACATTCTGATTCAAGCGTCGTCCCTTCCTCAAGCAAAGGCTCACACGGACATAGTCCTGGCCTTTCTCAGATCTCACGGATGGTAAGTGAACGTGGAAAAGAGTTCTCTATCTCCGTCGACAAGAGTTCCCTTCTTGGGAACAATAATAGACTCCTTAGAAATGAGGATTTTTCTGACAGAGACCAGAAAAACAAAACTTCTAAACTCTTGTCGGATACTTCCTTCCGTTCCTCTTCCTTCCATAGCACAGTGCATGGAAGTGATAGGTTTGATGGTAGCGGCAATGGACATAGTTCCTTTTGCGCGCATTCATCTAAGACCATTTCAATTGTGTATGCTCAGTCAGTGGAATGGGGACTATACAGACTTGTCTCCGAAGATACAAGTAAATCAGAGGACCAGAGACTCACTCCGTTGGTGGCTGTCCCTGGACAACCTGTCGCTAGGGGTGACCTCCCGCAGACCAGAGTGGGTCATTGTCACGACCGACGCCAGTCTGATGGGCTGGGGCGCGGTCTGGGGATCCCTGAAAGCTCAGGGTCTTTGGTCTCGGGAAGAATCTCTTCTACCGATAAATATTCTGGAACTGAGAGCGATATTCAATGCTCTCAAGGCTTGGCCTCAGCTAGCGAGGGCCAAGTTCATACGGTTTCAATCAGACAACATGACGACTGTTGCGTACATCAACCATCAGGGGGGAACAAGGAGTTCCCTGGCGATGGAAGAAGTGACCAAAATCATTCAATGGGCGGAGACTCGCTCCTGCCACCTGTCTGCAATCCACATCCCAGGAGTGGAAACTTGGGAAGCGGATTTTCTGATTCGTCAGACATTGCATCCGGGGGTGTGGGAACTCCATCCGGAAATCTTTGCCCAAATCACTCAACTGTGGGGCATTCCAGACATGGATCTGATGGCCTCTCGTCAGAACTTCAAGGTTCCTTGCTACGGGTCCAGATCCAGGGATCCCAAGGCGACTCTAGTAGATGCACTAGTAGCACCTTGGACCTTCAACCTAGCTTATGTATTCCCGCCGTTTCCTCTCATCCCCAGGCTGGTAGCCAGGATCAATCAGGAGAGGGCGTAGGTGATCTTGATAGCTCCTGCGTAACCACGCAGGACTTGGTAGGCAGATCTGGTGAATATGTCATCGGCTTCACCATGGAAGCTACCTTTGAGACGAGACCTTCTTGTTCAAGGTCCGTTCGAACATCCGAATCTGGTCCTACTCCAGCTGACTGCTTGGAGATTGAACGCTTGATCTTATCAAAGCGAGGGTTCTCAGATTCTGTTATTGATACTCTTGTTCAGGCCAGAAAGCCTGTAACTAGAAAAATTTACCACAAAATATGGAAAAAATATATCTGTTGGTGTGAATCTAAAGGATTCCCTTGGGACAAGGTAAAGATTCCTAGGATTCTATCCTTTCTTCAAGAAGGATTGGAGAAAGGATTATCTGCAAGTTCCTTGAAGGGACAGATTTCTGCCTTGTCTGTGTTACTTCACAAAGAGCTGGCAGCTGTGCCAGATGTTCAAGCCTTTGTTCAGGCTCTGGTTAGAATCAAGCCTGTTTACAAACCTTTGACTCCTCCTTGGAGTCTCAACTTAGTTCTTTCAGTTCTTCAGGGGGTTCCGTTTGAACCCTTACATTCCGTTGATATTAAGTTATTATCTTGGAAAGTTTTGTTTTTGGCTGCAATTTCTTCCGCTAGAAGAGTTTCAGAATTATCTGCTCTGCAGTGTTCTCCTCCTTATCTGGTGTTCCATGCAGATAAGGTGGTTTTACGTACTAAACCTGGTTTTCTTCCAAAAGTTGTTTCTAACAAAAACATTAACCAGGAGATAGTCGTGCCTTCTTTGGGTCCGAAACCAGTTTCGAAGAAGGAACGTTTGTTGCACAATTTGGATGTTGTTCGCGCTCTAAAATTCTATTTAGATGCTACAAAGGATTTTAGACAAACATCTTCCTTGTTTGTTGTTTATTCTGGTAACAGGAGAGGTCAAAAAGCAACTTCTACCTCTCTCTCTTTTTGGATTAAAAGCATCATCAGATTGGCTTACGAGACTGCCGGACGGCAGCCTCCTGAAAGAATCACAGCTCATTCCACTAGGGCTGTGGCTTCCACATGGGCCTTCAAGAACGAGGCTTCTGTTGATCAGATATGTAGGGCAGCGACTTGGTCTTCACTGCACACTTTTACCAAATTTTACAAGTTTGATACTTTTGCTTCTTCTGAGGCTATTTTTTGGGAGAAAGGTTTTGCAAGCCGTGGTGCCTTCCATTTAGGTGACCTGATTTGCTCCCTCCCTTCATCCGTGTCCTAAAGCTTTGGTATTGGTTCCCACAAGTAAGGATGACGCCGTGGACCGGACACACCTATGTTGGAGAAAACAGAATTTATGTTTACCTGATAAATTACTTTCTCCAACGGTGTGTCCGGTCCACGGCCCGCCCTGGTTTTTTAATCAGGTCTGATGATTTATTTTCTTTAACTACAGTCACCACGGTATCATATGGTTTCTCCTATGCAAATATTCCTCCTTAACGTCGGTCGAATGACTGGGGTAGGCGGAGCCTAGGAGGGATCATGTGACCAGCTTTGCTGGGCTCTTTGCCATTTCCTGTTGGGGAAGAGAATATCCCACAAGTAAGGATGACGCCGTGGACCGGACACACCGTTGGAGAAAGTAATTTATCAGGTAAACATAAATTCTGTTTTTTTATATCAAAATTGATGTTAGATCCATGTCTTTAGCTGTATTAGCTAGAAGAGCTTTGTGGCTTAAATCTTGGAATGCTGATATGACATCTAAATCTAGATTACTATCTCTTTCTTTCCAAGGTAATAATTTATTTGGTTCTCAGTTGGATTCTATTTCAACTATCACTGGAGGAAAAGGAGTTTTTTTTGCCTCAGGATAAAAAACCTAAGGGTAAATCTAAGTCTTCTAACCGTTTTCGTTCCTTTCGTCAGAATAAGGAACAAAAACTCAATCCTCCTCCCAAGGAATCTGCTTCCAGTTGGAGGCCTTCCTCAAATTGGAATAAATCCATGCCATTTAGGAAACCAAAGTCTGCTCCTAAGTCCACATGAAGGTGCGGCCCTCATTCCAGCTCAGCTGGTAGGGGGCAGATTAAGATTTTTCAAGGATTTTTGGATCAAATCTGTCCAAAATCATTGGATTCAGAGCATTGTCTCTCAAGGGTATCGAATAGGATTCAAAGTAAGACCTCCTGTGAGAAGATTTTTTCTCTCACGCATCCCTGTAAATCCAGTAAAAGCTCAGGCTTTTCTGAAGTGTGTTTCAGACCTGGAGTCTTCAGGGGTAATCATGCCAGTTCCTCCTCAGGAACAAGGTTTGGGGTTTTATTCAAACCTATTCATTGTACCAAAGAAAGAAAATTTGTTCAGACCAGTTCTGGATCTGAAAATTTTGAATAGTTATGTAAGAGTACCAACTTTCAAGATGGTGACTATAAGGACTATTCTGCCTTTTGTTCAGCAAGGACATTATATGTCCACAATAGACTTGCAGGATGCATACCTTCATATTCCGATTCATCCAGAACACTATCAGTTTCTGAGATTCTCTTTTCTAGACAAGCATTACCAATTTGTTGCTCTTCCATTTGGCCTAGCAACAGCTCCAAGAATATTTTCAAAGGTTCTGGGTGCCCTACTATCTGTAATAAGAGAACAGGGTATTGCGGTGTTTCCTTATTTGGACGATATCTTGGTATTAGCTCAGTCTTTACATACTGCAGAATCTCACACGAATCAACTAGTGTTGTTTCTTCAGAAACATGGTTGGAGGATCAATTTACCAAAAAGTTTCTTGATTCCTCAGACAAGGGTCACCTTTTTAGGCTTCCAGATAGATTCAGTGTCCATGACTCTGTCTCTAACAGACAAGAGACGTTTAAAATTGGTCGCAGCATGTCGGCTCCTTCAGTCTCAGTCATTCCCTTTAGTGGCTATGTGCATGGAAGTTTAAGGTCTCATGACTGCAGCATCGGACACAATCCCCTTTGCTCGTTTTCACATGAGACCTCTACAGCTTTGTATGCTGAATCATTGTTACAGGGATTATACAAAGATATCACAATTAATATCTTTGAATCCCAATGTACGACACTCTCTGACATGGTGGATAGATCACCATCGTTTGGTTCAAGGGGCTTCTTTTGTTCGCCCAACCTGGACTGTGATCACAACAGATGCGAGTCTTTCAGGTTGGGGAGCTGTTTGGGGGTCTCTGACAGCACAAGGGGTTTGGAAATCTCAAGAGGCGAGATTACCAATAAATATTTTAGAACTCCGTGCAATTCTTAGGGCTCTTCAGTTCTGGCCTCTACTAAAGAGAGAACCATTCATTTGTTTTCAGACAGACAATATCACAACTGTGGCTTATGTCAATCATCAGGGTGGGACTCGCAGTCCCCAAGCTATGAAAGAAGTATCTCGGATACTTGCTTGGGCGGAATCCAGCTCCTGTCTAATCTCTGCGGTGCATATCCCAGGTGTAGACAATTGGGAGGCGGATTATCTCAGCCGCCAGACTTTACATCCAGGGGAGTGGTCTCTCCATCCAGATATGTTTTCTCAGATCGTTCAGATGTGGGGTCTTCCAGAGATAGATCTCATGGCCTCTCATCTAAACAAGAAACTTCCCAGATACCTGTCCAGGTCCAGGGATGTTCAGGCGGAAGCAGTGGATGCGCTGACACTTCCTTGGTGTTATCAACCTGCTTATATCTTCCCGCCTCTAGTTCTCCTTCCAAGAGTGATTTCCAAAATCATCATGTAACAGTCTTTTGTGTTGCTGGTGGCTCCAGCATGGCCACACAGGTTTTGGTATGCGGATCTGGTTCGGATGTCCAGTTGGCCGCCTTGGCCACTTCCGTTACGGCCGGACCTACTATCTCAAGGTCCGTTTTTCCATCAGGATCTCAAATCATTAAATTTGAAGGTATGGAAATTGAACGCTTAGTTCTAAGTCATAGAGGTCTCTCTGATTTAGTGATTAATACTATGTTACAAGCTCGTAAATCTGTCATTTCA
Organism: Bombina bombina; assembly: GCF_027579735.1. Classification (NCBI taxonomy): domain Eukaryota; kingdom Metazoa; phylum Chordata; class Amphibia; order Anura; family Bombinatoridae; genus Bombina; species Bombina bombina. The sequence continues at coordinate 276,007,724 of NC_069502.1, read as the reverse complement.
TGGTGTTCTTCTCATAAATTCTCCTGGCATTCTTTTAGAATTCCTAGAATTTTGCAGTTTCTTCAGGATGGTTTGGATAAGGGTTTGTCTGCAAGTCCCTTGAAAGGACAAATCTCCGCTCTTTGTTTTATTTCACAGAAAGCTTGCTATACTTCCTGATATACACTGTTTTGTACAGGCTTTAGTTCGTATTAAGCCTGTCATTAAGTCAATTTCTCCTCCTTGGAGTCTTAATTTGGTTCTGAGGGCTTTACAGGCTCCTCCATTTGAACCTATGCATTCTTTGGACATTAAACTACTTTCTTGGAAAGTGTTGTTCCATTTGGCTTTCTCTTCTGCTAGAAGAGTTTCTGAGCTATCTGCTCTTTCTTGTGAGTCTCCTTTTCTGATTTTTCATCAAGATAAGGCAGTTTTGCGGACTTCTTTTCAATTTTTACCTAAGGTTGTGAATTCTAACAACATTAGTAGAGAAATTGTTGTCACTTCTTTATGTCCTAATCCTAAGAATTCTTTGGAGAGATCCTTACATTCTTTGGATGTGGTAAGAGCTTTGAAATATTATGTGGAAGCTACTAAAAATTTCAGGAAGACTTCTAGTCTATTTGTTTTATTTTCTGGTCCTAGGAAAGGTCAGAAAGCTTCTGCTATTTCCTTGGCTTCTTGGTTGAAACTTTTGATTCATCAAGCTTATTTGGAGTCGGGTCAAACCCCGCCTCAGAGAATTACAGCTCATTCTACTAGATCAGTCTCCTCTTCATGGGCTTTTAAGAATGAAGCTTCAGTTGATCAGATTTGCAAAGCAGCCACTTGGTCCTCTTTGCATACATTTACTAAATTCTACCATTTGGATGTATTTGCTTCTTCGGAAGCAGTTTTTGGTAGAAAAGTTCTTCAGGCAGCTGTTTCAGTTTGATTCTTCTGCTTTTTGATTTGTTTTTTTCTTTCAAAAGTGAAAATAAACTTATTTTTGGGTTGTGGATTATTTTCTCAGCGGAATATGGCTGTTTTTGTTTTATTCCCTCCCTCACTAGTGACTCTTGAGTGGAAGACTCCACATCTTGGGTATTGATATCCCATATGTCGCTAGCTCATGGACTCTTGCCAATTACATGAAAGAAAACATAATTTATGTAAGAATTTGCCTGATAAATTCATTTCTTTCATATTGGCAAGAGTTCATGAGGCCCACCCTTTTTATGGTGGTTATGATTTTTTGTATAAAGCACAATTATTTCCAAATTTCCTTTGTTGATGCTTTCTACTCCTTTCTTTATCACCCCACTGCTTGGCTATTCGTTAAACTGAATTGTCGGTGGGGTGAGGGGTGTATTTATAGGCATTTTGAGGTTTGGGAAACTTTGCCCCTCCTGGTAGGATTGTATATCCCATATGTCACTAGCTCATGGACTCTTGCCAATATGAAATAAATGAATTTATCAGGTAAATTCTTACATAAATTATGTTTTAATGTGTGTATATATTTGTTTCTTTCATGTAATTAGCAAGAGTCCATGAGCTAGTGACGTATGGGATATACATTCCTACCAGGAGGGGCAAAGTTTCCCAAACCTCAAAATGCCTATAAATACACCCCTCACCACACCCACAATTCAGTTTTACAAACTTTGCCTCCGATGGAGGTGGTGAAGTAAGTTTGTGCTAGATTCTACGTTGATATGCGCTCCGCAGCAAGTTGGAGCCCGGTTTTCCTCTCAGCGTGCAGTGAATGTCAGAGGGATGTGAGGAGAGTATTGCCTATTTGAATGCAGTGATCTCCTTCTAAGGGGTCTATTTCATAGGTTCTCTGTTATCGGTCGTAGAGATTCATCTCTTACCTCCCTTTTCAGATCGACGATATACTCTTATATATACCATTACCTCTGCTGATTCTTGTTTCAGTACTGGTTTGGCTATCTGCTATATGTAGATGAGTGTCCTGGGGTAAGTAAGTCTTATTTTCTGTGACACTCCTAGCTATGGTTGGGCACTTTGTTTATAAAGTTCTAAATATATGTATTCAAACATTTATTTGCCTTGACTCAGAATGTTCAACTTTCCTTATTTTCAGACAGTCAGTTTCATATTTGGGATAATGCATTTTAATTTAACATTTTTCTTACCTTAAAATTTGACTTTTTCCCTGTGGGCTGTTAGGCTCGCGGGGGCCGAAAATGCTTAAT